>NW_017105369.1:9594-10983 GCF_001263275.1 Habropoda laboriosa
TCACATTTAGTTTTAGGAATTATTTTTAATGTCGAAACATTTAGTAATCTGTATTTGCCCCCACCATCGTAGAGAGAGAATTTGACGCCGATGTCCAGAATGCATAGCAGAATCATACTACATTTCGAGTGCGAGAATCGTCCCAGTATGATGTGCGAAGTTCGCGGAGAACTATTTTAACCATGTGCGACATTATATGTGTATATTCACATCGTTTAACAGTCACGCCGGAGCCGTTTAAGCCTTGAATAACATAGCACACCTTTGTATTCGGTACCAAAAAAAAGTAAGGTTTCGTTGGTCCCATTTAGTTTTAGGAATTATTTTTAACGTCGAAATATTTAATTATCTGATGTTCCCACACATCGTAGTTCGAAAATTCGGCGCCACGTCCAGAATGCATAGCGTAATCAAACACCATTAGAGTACGAATATCGCCGCATTAAGTTATGTTAATGTCGCGAAGAACTACTATCGCCTATCCGACGTTATATGTGTAACTTCGCTTCGTTTAACAGTAACGCGGCAACCGTGTGAGATATTGAAGAACCAAGCACACATTTGTATTCGTTATTGAAAACAGGTAAGATTTCGTTGGTCACATTTAGTTTTAGCAATTATTTTTACGTCGAAATATTTAATTATCTGTTGTTTCTCCCACATCGTAGTTCGAAAATTTGACGCCGATGTCCAGAATGCATAGCAGAATCATACTACATTTCGAGTGCGAGAATCGTCCCAGTATGATGTGCGAAGTTCGCGGAGAACTATTTTAACCATGTGCGACGTTTTATGTGTATATTCACTTCGTTTAACAGTAACACGGCAGCCGTGTGAGATATTGAGATAACAAACCACAACTTTGTATTCGGTACCAAAAAAGGGTAAGGTTTCGTCGGGAACATTTATTTGCTGGAATTATTTCGAACGACGAAATATATAATTATATGTATTTAACCCCAAAACGTAGAGAGATAATTCGTCGCCGATGTCCAGAATGCATAGCAGAACCGTACGTCATTTAGAGTAAGATTATCGTACCGGTACGTTACGTGAAAATCGCTAAGAAATAATATCTCTAGCGTGACGGTATATGTTTATATTCTATTCGTTTAACTGTAACACGGGAACCGTTTGAGCTATAGAAAAAACAAACCACAACTTTGTATTCGGTGCCAAAAAAAGGTAAGTTTCCGTTTGTCACATTTTGTTTTAGGAATTATTTTTATCGTCGAAATATTTAATTATCTGTATTTGCCCACATCACGGAAGTTCTTATATTCCACGCCGCCCTCCAGAATGAACTGCAGAAACGTACGCTGTTTGGAGTACGACAATTGCCGCAGTATGTTCTGTGAAAGTCGCGAAGAACTACTGTCCCCTAGCCGA
>NW_017105370.1:0-281 GCF_001263275.1 Habropoda laboriosa
CAGTACTGCAAACGAATGTTTTCTCTTTATTTTGTATGTTTCGTCACGTATATCGTGTTTTAAGGAATATAAACTGAAATACTGCTGTTTTCTCGCGACAGATCGCGTTTTGCAGTACAGCAAACAACTGTTTTCCCTTTATTTTGCGTGCTTCGCCACATAAAACGTGTTGTAACGAATATAAACTGTAATACTGCACTTTTCCCGCGACAAACCATCGTTTGCTGTACTGCAATCGACTGTCTCCCCTTTATTTTGCATATTCCGCCACGTAGAACGTG
>NW_017105371.1:0-304 GCF_001263275.1 Habropoda laboriosa
TTTTTTTAATAATAAAGGGCACGTGTTTAATAATCACCACTGTTAATTTGTTCAGTTAGACATACATACCATCGATAAAAAAATGCGCCATCAACTATTTCATAGTTATTAACCACTGCAATGTCGACCACTGCTTTTACGACCGTTACTTTATTTATTGCTACATCTTTAAAAACAAAAAATTAAACTAACCGTTATTACACTCGAAAATCATATATCAACCACTGTATCTTGCTCCCGTGTCCTGCATCAGGATAGTTTGTTTTTTTTATAACACGCGCTCGAGGTTCATAACAACCACTGT
>NW_017105372.1:0-297 GCF_001263275.1 Habropoda laboriosa
AAACAGCAGTATTTCAGCTTATATTCGTTAAAACACGTTTTAGGTGGAGAAACATGCAAAATACAGAGAATACAGTCGGTTGCAGTACTGTAAAGCGTCTCTGTCGCGAGAAAGCAGCAGTATTTCATTTTATATTAGTTAAAACACATTTCACGTAGCGAAACATGCAAAATAAAGAGAAAGCAGTCGTTTGCAGTACTGCAAAACGTCTTTGTCGCGAGAAAACAGCAGTACTTCAGCTTATATTCGATAAAACATGTTTTACGTGGAGACACATGCAAAATAAAGAGAAAACAG
>NW_017105373.1:0-322 GCF_001263275.1 Habropoda laboriosa
GCTTCGAATAAAATAATTCGAAATTATTTTGACGATTTAGGAAAATTAAAATTTGTATTTTAGCCATTTCAATACAATAGACTGAATAACAATACATTTTAAATATACATATTGCAAATTTTCCTTTTATAACAAACATAAATCATTTTACCAAATACTGGTACTTGCCGGACACTTAATATCAGAATTTAATTACTCCCCTTTCGGTTCTTTTAAATACAATCAAATAGTTTCTTCAATTAGCGGTACTTACTTGGACTACTCCGCTTCGATTAAAATATTTCGAAATTATTTTGAAGGTTTAGGGAAATAAACATTTGAA
>NW_017105374.1:0-222 GCF_001263275.1 Habropoda laboriosa
GTCCAGAATGCATAGCAGAATAAACACCATTAGAGTACGAATATCGCCGCAGTTTGTTATGTGAAAGTCGCGAAGAACTTCTATCGCCTAGCCGTCGTTACAGGTGTATATTCGCTTCGTTTAACAGGAACACGGCAACCGTGTGAGATATTGATGAACCAAGCACTCCTTTACATTCGGGAGCAAAAAATTGTTAGATTTCGTTGTATTCACTTAGCTGAA
>NW_017105374.1:4744-5847 GCF_001263275.1 Habropoda laboriosa
CCAAAAAAAGGTGAGATTTCGTTGGATACATTAAGCTGATGAAATTATATTTAAAGTCGAAATAATTAGTTATCTGTATTTGCCACTACCATCGTAGAGAGAATATTCGACGCCGATGTCCAGAATGCACAGCAGAAATGTACTCCAATTATAGTACGAGTATCGTAAAGTTAAGTTAAGTGAAAATCGCAAAGAAATACTAACTCCAAGCGCGACGTTATAGGTGTATATTCTCTTCGTTTAAGAGTAACACGGCAGCCGTGTGAGATATTGAAATAACAAACCACAACTTTGTATTCGGGATCAAAAAATACTAAGATTTAGTGTATATATTTAGCTGAAGGAATTAATCTTAAAGTCGATATTTTTAATAATCTGTTTATTCCCCTACATCATAGTACGAAAATTTGGCGCCGATGTCCAAAATGCATAGCAGAATCGTACTGCATTTAGAGTGCGAGCATCGTACCGGAACGTTACGTGAAAATCGCGAAGAAATACTGTCACCAATCGCGACGTTATAGGTGTATATTCGCTTGGTTTAAAGGTAACTCGGGACCCGTTTGAGATATTGAAAGAACAAACATTACCTTTGCATTCGGTACCACAAAAGGTAAGATTTTGTTGCATACATTTAGCTGGAGGAATTACTTTTAACGTCGAAATATTTAATTTTTTGTATTTTCCCCCACTTCGTAGTTCGAAAATTCGACGCCGGCGTCCAGAATGCATAGCAGAACCGTACGCCATTTAGGGGACGAGAAACGTCCCAGTATGTTACGTTAGTGTCGCGAAGAACTACTATAACCATATGCGACTTTATATGTGTATATTCGCTTCGTTTATCAGAAACACTGCAACCGTGTGAGATATTGAAGAACTAAGCACACATTAGTATTTGTTATTAAAAAATGGTTATATTCCGTTGGTAACATTTAATTTGAGGAATTATTGTTAAAGTCGAAATATGTAGTAATCTGTGTTTGCCCCCACCATCGTAATTCGAAAATTCGTCGCCGGCGTCCAGAATACATAGCAGCACAGAACGCCATTTAGAGGACGAGAATCGTCCCAGAGTGTTATGCGCAGATAGCGAAGAACTA
>NW_017105375.1:0-541 GCF_001263275.1 Habropoda laboriosa
AAACGTGTTTTAACGAATTTAAACAGAAATACTGCTGTTTTCTCGCTGCAATCACGTTTTGCACTACTGCAAACGACTGCTTTCTCATTATTTTTCATGTGTCGCCGCGTAAAACGTGTTTTAACGAATATAATCTGAAATACTGCGGTTTTCTCGCTACAATCACGTTTTGCAGTACTGCAAACGACTGTATTCTCTTTATTTTGCATGTTTCGCCACGCAAAACGTGTTTTAACGAATGGAAACTGAAATACTGCTGTTTTCCCGCGACAAAGACGTTTTGCAGTACTGCAAACGACTGTATTCTCTTTATTTTGCATGTTTCGCCACGCAAAACGTGTTTTAACGAATAGAAACTGAAATACTGCTGTTTTCTCGCTACAATCACGTTTTGCATTACTGCAAACGACTGCTCTCTCTTTATTTTGCATGTTTCGCCACGTGAAACGTGTTTTAACGAATAGAAACTGAAATACTACTGTTTTCTCGCTGCAATCACGTTTTGCAGTACAGCAAACGACTGTTTTCTCTTTATTTTGCA
>NW_017105376.1:0-313 GCF_001263275.1 Habropoda laboriosa
GGGTTTGTCACCGGAAAAGAGCAGTATTTCAGTTTATATTCGTTAGAAAACGTTTTACGTGGCAGAATAAGCAAACTAAACCTGAGACAGTCATTTTGCATTTCTGCAAAACGTCTTTGTAGCGAGAAAACTGCAGTATCACAGTTGATATTCCTTAAAGCACGATATACGTGGCGAAACATGGAAAATAAAATGAAAACAGACGTTTGTAGTACTGCAAAACGCGGGTTGTCGCACGAAAACAGCAGTTTACCAGTTTATATTCGCTAAAACACGATTTACGTGGCGGAACATGCAAAATAAAGAGGAAACA
>NW_017105377.1:0-606 GCF_001263275.1 Habropoda laboriosa
AGTATCCGCGATTTCGAATCTAGCCGGTGTTCCGTTACGATCGCTGCCGAGCGCCCCTATGTGATTGCTAGCCCATTTTCGCAGTGGCATTCCGGCATTGTCCAAGACCTCGGTTAATGATGCCTTTAATTTTACGGCCCCTTCTAAACTATCGCATCCCGTGAGCAGGTCATCCACATAGAAGTCGTGAATGATCGCACGACTAGCGAGCGGGTGCGATTGCATGCAGTCTTCTCCGATTTTCTTGAGCACGCGCGTTGCTAGAAACGATGCCGACGCGGTGCCATACGTTATGGTATTCAAATCGTAAACGCTAATGGGTTCATTGGCATTTGAACGCCATAGTATCCGCTGAAATCTACGATGGTCCTCTCGCACGCGAATTTGCCGGTACATTTTCTCTATGTCCGCCGACAGGACATACCGATGTTTTCGAAATCTAAGTAAAATAGTGACGAGATCACTCTGTACGGGCATGCCTACTAGCTGCGCGTCATTTAACGAGATCCCCGAGGATGTCTTGGCAGATCCGTCAAATACTATCCGAAGCTTGGTCGTTGTACTGGACTCCTTATAAACCGCGTGGTGGGGTAAATAATAGCCAAG
>NW_017105378.1:0-317 GCF_001263275.1 Habropoda laboriosa
CAGTGATTCCAAACTTTTGGCCGGTAGTGTATCTTGAAATCATTGGTCTTGAGACACACCCGACTAGAATTTCAGTTAGGCATGCCTAAAGACGAATGTGAGCCTAATGCGGAAACGATTAGGCACACCTAAATGCTGCAAGCCTAATTACCGCATTAGGTCCTAATTCGGAAGGAATGATGCATGCCTAAGCTGGGCAGTCCTAACAGTTGCCATACGTGGCCCAAATGGGGATGGCCAAGTGCACACCTAACTTAGGTGGAGTGGGGCTCTCAAACTTATATGTAGGAATATTTACAGACATCTCAGTGTCGGAC
>NW_017105379.1:0-322 GCF_001263275.1 Habropoda laboriosa
TCTTCTCGACATTAACATAACATACCGCGGCGATATTCGTACTCTAATGGTGTTTGATTCTGCTATGCATTCTGGACGCCGGCGTCGAAATTTCGAACTCTGATGGTGGTGGAAAATACAGATAATTAATTATTTCGACGTTAATAATAATTCCTAGAACTAAATGTGACCAACGAAATCTTACCTTTTTTTGTTACCGTATACAATGGTGTGGTTTGTTCTTTCAATAGCTCAAAATGTTCCCGTGTTACTGTTGAAAAAAACGAATATACACATATAACGTCGCGCTTGGAGGTAGTATTTCTTCGTGGTTATCGCCTAA
>NW_017105380.1:0-618 GCF_001263275.1 Habropoda laboriosa
ATTTTGTTTTGTTGTGTAGAGATTATTTATGAAGCGGTAAACAGTTGTAAAAATTCTGTCTAGCTATTTGTATGTTACTATTTAATTGCTCGTAGGTCACTTATGTATACAGTATATTCTCCACAAGTGTCAGACCGCAAGGAAGCTAAACCTGACACTCGTAGCTATGTTATCTCGCTCGCTGTCAGTCAAGCGTGTAACGCTACACCACTCGGTTTCTTTTACGAGATTTCACGGCTCGACAATTCATAATAGAAAAATATAATTTCTTTAATTTTTACTTTTTTTCATCTGGAATTTTATTTAACATCATGTTGGTGAGATTTTTCTGATGAAAATGACATAAAACACGACATAATTTGAACAACATTTACTTATTAACACGTTCACTGTCGCGCCAGATTTACAGGTTGCTGTCAGGCGGCCACAAGAAAATACATTTTAAGCATAGGATTATAGTATTATGCTTTATAATTTTCTTTTTCAATTGAAAATAATGTCAAGCTAGCTATGACGTTCAAAATTTTCAGTTGACAACATTTATTTTATTTTATTTATTCTAAACATTTTAGGCACTCCAGTCACTGATGACCACCATGGCCATATCGAGGAAGCAAT
>NW_017105381.1:0-297 GCF_001263275.1 Habropoda laboriosa
GTTTGGTGGAGAATATCCATTAAATGCAATGCAAGTTTACCTGTGTTTCTCTGAATATCAAAAATTCCGGCAGATTTGTAAATATTATTCTGTCTCCCAACGTAAATTTAAATAAATTAGGTTGAACTGCACAGAAAACACACAGAACTGCACAAATAATTCATTTCACGCTATTGTAACAAACAAACGCTGAATACATTTTTGATTCGTGTAAAATGAATTATTTAACACGACAAATTTAGCTGTACTATGGTTATTTTTAATCTACGACCACAGGTCAACCCGATTTTTAATTCC
>NW_017105382.1:0-553 GCF_001263275.1 Habropoda laboriosa
TGTGGGAGGAAAATACATATAATTAAATATTTCGACGTTAAAAATAATTTCTAAAACTAAATGAGACCAACGAAATCTTATCTTTTTTTTTGGTACCGAATACAAAGTTTGGGTTTATTTCAATAGCTTACACGGTTGCCGTGTTACTGTTAAACGAAGCGAATATACACCTTTTACGTCGCGCTTGGAGATGGTATTTCTTCACGATTTGCACCTAACGTACTGGTACGATTTTGGCTCTCGAAATGTAGTATGATTCCGCTATGCATTCTGGACACCGGAGTCGAATTTTCGGACTACGAAGTGGGGGGAAATACAGTTAATTTAATATTTCGACGTTAAAAATAATTCTTAAAACTAAATGTGTCCAACGAAATCTTATCTTTTTTTGGTACCGAATTCTAAGCTGCGCTTGGTTCTTCAGTATGTCACACGGTTCCCGTGTTATTGTTAAACGATGCGAATATACACATACAACGTCGCACATGGATATAGTAGTACTTCGCGACCTTCTCATATCATACGGGGACGATTCGCGTCCTCTAAATGGCGT
>NW_017105383.1:0-558 GCF_001263275.1 Habropoda laboriosa
ACACTCTAATAACACATGCCAACCACTGTTTGTTCCTCCCGAGTCCCGCATTAGGTTAGTTTTCTTTTTTATAATAAAGGGCACGCGTTTAATAACAACCATTGCTAATTTGTTCAGTTCGACATGCATACCATCTATTAAAATATACGCCATCAACAAATTCATTGTTATTAAAAACTGCAAAGTAAACCACTGCTTTTACGTCTGTTTCTTCATTTATTGCAACCCCGTTACCAACAAAAAATTAAATTAACCGTTATTGCACTCGAATATCATATATCAACCACTGTTTCTTGCTCCTGTGTCCTACATCAGGTTAGTTTGTTTTTTTTATAACATCGCGCTCGAGTTTCATAACAACCACTGTTAATTTGTTCAGTTAGACATGCATACCATCGATTAAAAATACGCCATCAACTAATTAATTGTTATTGACCACTGCAATGTCAACCACTGCTTTTTCGACTGTTACTTTATTTATTGCTACCCCGTTGGCAACAAAAAATTAAATTAACCGTTATTGCACTCGAATATCATATATCAACCTCTGTTTCTTGC
>NW_017105384.1:0-428 GCF_001263275.1 Habropoda laboriosa
TCAAACGGTCCCGGCGTTACTGTTAAACAATGCGAATATACACATATAACGTCGCACATGGTTGAAGTAGTTCTACGCGACCTTCGCATATCATACAGGGAAGATTCACCTTCTCTAAATGGAGAACATTTCTGCTATGCATTCTGAACAGCGGCGTCGAAATTTCGAACTACGGTCGTGGGTGCAAATCAGACAACTAAATATTTGGTCATAAAAAATATTCGATACAAATAAATGTTCCCATCGAAGTCTTACCTTTTTTTGGTACCGATTACAAATTTGTGGTTTGCTTTTTCAATATCTCACGCGGTTACCGTGTTACTGTAAAACGAAGCGAATATACACCTATAACGTCGCGCTTGGGTATAGTATTTCTTCGAGATATTCAGGTAACATACCAGTACGATAATCGTACTCATAATAGATTA
>NW_017105385.1:0-946 GCF_001263275.1 Habropoda laboriosa
ATGAAAAAAGTAAAATTAAAGAAATTATATTTTTCTATTATGATTTGTCCAGCCGTGAAATCTAGTAAAGGATACCGACTAGTGTAGCGTTACACGCTTGATTGACTGCGAGGGAGATAACATGGGCGCAGCAATGACGCAACCGAGGCGTAGGACCATCTATACTGTCACTTGTAGAATCCAAACTTACTGACTCTTGTTGAGAATTTACTGTACTCCTTTTGCGAACTGACGAGGAACTCACTTGTCTTCGAGAGTTTCCTTCGTCGTTGCGTGTTTTGGGGTTGAGACATGCAGATTGGTCGAACACATTTTGTCGAAAATCGCGAAAGTGGTGGTTGATTTTGAGACGATTGGTTGACAAAAAGACTGTGGAAGGAGACGTGTGAAGTGACCACCCTCAAGCTGACGGTCACTCTCAGGTATAACACACCCTTGAGTGACCGCCGCGAAGTTCCGCTTGCCTTGAACCCAGACCGTTACAAGCAATGAACTTATGAAACACTCCGAAGCGAACAATACATGAAAGAAGCAATGTAAAAATTCTAAGCCGTGGTCGTCGGCGAGAAAACATTGACTTGAGAAGGACGCGATTGATGTTGAATGGTTTCATAAAGTTACTGTCTCTATCGACGGATCAGGATTTGTAGAAATATTCAAGAAACATAAAGTTAGAAATCCTGACCCAGTTTATAAAGGGCTATTTGTCGATGCTTTCCCTTTTTGGGATATTGTCGCCAGATGTGCTGCTTAAGGGGGTCTTCTAGTGTGACGGCCGTTTTTTAAGCCTTTTTTGCTAATTTATTACAGAAGTACGGTAACAGTTGTTAACATGAGCTTTACTCCTATGTATTTACTTGCCCTTGAAGAATCATTACAAATCTTTTTTGTTGAAAAATAATTAAATATGGCTGCTGTGGAACACGTCAAACAGGAGCATGAAAAA
>NW_017105386.1:0-384 GCF_001263275.1 Habropoda laboriosa
TGATTTAACGAATATAAACTGAAATACTACTGTTTTCTTGCGACAAACCACGTTTTGCAGTACGGCACACTAATTTTTCTCTTTATTTTGCATGGTTCGCCACGTAAAACATGTTATAACGAATATAAACTGAAATACTGCTGTTTTATCGCGACAAACCACGTATCACTGAACAGCAAACATCTGTTTTCTCTTTATTATGCTTGTTTCGCCACGTAAAACCAGTTTTAACGAATACAAACTGAAATACTGCGGTTTTCTCACGACAAACCACGTTTTGCAGTACTGCACACGTCTTTTTTCTCTTCATTTCGCATGTTTGGGCACGTAAAACGTGTTTTAACGAATATAAACTGAAATACTGCTGTTTTATCGAGACAAACC
>NW_017105387.1:0-319 GCF_001263275.1 Habropoda laboriosa
CAAGCTATGACGTTCAAAATTTTTAGTTGACAACATTTATTTTATTTTAATTATTCTAAACATATGAGGCACACCAGTCACTAATGACCACCATGGCCACACCGAGGAAACAATCTAATGTTAATACTTATTGAGTGATTAATTTAATTTCACAATATATCGCTTTAGCGAGCCACCGTTTGGTTGCCAATTGTTTATTACACAGAGTCGGCCTACCTCCACGTAAAAAAAAAAATGTAGGGTCAATTCCACAAGGGTCAGTAAAATGTAGGGTCGATTCGACAAGTGTCAGTAAAATGTAGGATCGATAGCAGCAGGA
>NW_017105388.1:0-512 GCF_001263275.1 Habropoda laboriosa
ATATACACATATAACGTCGCACATGGTTATAGTATTTCTTCACGACCTTCACATATCATACTGTGACGATTCACGTCCTCTAAATTGCGCACGGTTCTGCAATGCATTCTGGATGCCGACGTCGACTTTTCTATCTACGATGTGGGGCAAAATACAAATAATTAAATATTTCGTCGTTCCAAATAATTCCAACAAATAAATGTCCCCAACAAAACCGTACCTTTCTTTGGTGCCGAATCCAAAGTTGTGGTTTGTTAGTTCATTATCTCACACGTATGCCGTGTTACTGTGAAACGAAGCGAATATACTCTTATAACGTCCCTCATGGAGATAATATTTCTCCGCGATATTCACGTAGCGTACCGGTACGATACTCGTACTCTAAATGGAGTACGATGCTGCAAGGCATTCTGGACATTGCCGCCGAATTTTCGAACTAAAATGGCGGGGGCAAATACAGATAATTAAATATTTCGGTTTTAAAAATAATCGCAACAAATAAATATTCCCAA
>NW_017105388.1:9280-9627 GCF_001263275.1 Habropoda laboriosa
ATGCGATTTTCACTTAACTTACCGGTACGATACTCGTACTATAATTGGAGTACATCTCTGCTTTGCATTCTGGACATCGGCGTCGAATTTTATCTCTACGATGCTAGTGGCAAATTCAGATAACTAAATATTTCGTCATTAAAAATATTCCCTACAAATAATTGTTCCCCATGAAATCTTACAATTCTTTGAACATGAATATAAAGGTGTCCGCTGTTCTTCAATATCTCACACGGTTGCCGTGTTGATGATAAACGAAGCGAATATACACATATAACGTTTCGCTTGGAGATAGTATTTCTTGGCGATTTTCACGAAGCGTACCGGTACGACACTCGTACTCTAAA
>NW_017105389.1:0-321 GCF_001263275.1 Habropoda laboriosa
TTGCCTTTTACAATTCAACCTACACTCAAAACCCTGTCTAACACAAAAATACTTCTCCAACACTGTCTCCGCAAGAATACAAGCACCAAAAAAGTGTAACCCCCTGAAAAATCTTGCCTTTTACAATTCAACCTACACTCAAAACCCTGTCTAACACAAAAATACTTCTCCCACACTGTCTTCACAAGAATCGAAGCACCAAAAAAGTGTAACCCCCTGAAAAATCTTGCCTTTTACAATTCAACCTTCACTCAAAACCCTGTCTAACTTAAAAATACTTCTCCAACACTGTCTCCGCAAGAATCCAAGCACCAAAAAAGT
>NW_017105390.1:0-4240 GCF_001263275.1 Habropoda laboriosa
AGTGAGAATCTCGTTAATCCATTCATGCGCGTCACTAATTAGATGACGAGGCATTTGGCTATTACCGTTGTTATCTTAATGCCTATTACAATTTTTCCAGTGTATCAAGATGTTCATGCTATTATAGCTTGTGCCCGCTGGTAGGCTTATAAATTACGTGTCGAAGACGGCCCGTCTTAGGTCTTAATGGGCGCTGTTCTGGTGTTTCCTCCTTACCTCAACTTGCGCCTGCGGTTCTGCCCACCAGGGTCAAACTGCACTGTGCGTGAGTTCCAGACGGTTCTCATAAAGGTGCGATGGATGGATACACCCCATTGCAGTGCAGTTGTGCATATTATCTCGCGTAGATTTCTTGGTAGGCGAAAGGTTTCCATGATGACGTTGCTGCTGGTCACCCAACTTCCGCGTGCACCAACAACGAAGGGAAGTACCTTAACATCATTTGTATTGTATATAGTTTTAACTTTTTGTATTATTTCTGGTGTGTCGTATTTCTTTTGTTTTATTGTATATGCATTGCTAATTGAATTTGATTTTGATTCGTATGTTACAGTAGTTTCTATAATGTATGCAGTATTTTCGCGAATGGCTACTAAATCTGGTATGTATCGATCGGACTGGGTGTTAATGCGCGGCTCACCTTCGCATTTATGTCCAGTTTTCTGCAATGCTTCTTTCAAGATTTTATTAATATTGTCATGTCTATTAATTCGATTATAATGTGTTACTGGGCATCTTTGCAGTATGTGGTACAATGTTTCGCGCGTTCCTGCGCAAGATGTGTTCCTGCAATCCGTGTCCTTCATATACGGGGCGCCTCTCGTAGGTAGTAGGCCTATTCTTAGGTTAATGGCACCTATATAATCTCTTCCTTTCCACATACGCGGGGGATTATATATCCATGAAGAGACGCCTGGTGTCATGGCTCTTAATCCGGCACCTAGTCCTGTCGAGTGTAACTGTTCGGTCCAGTAATTTTGGACGGCGCTTTTCTTAGCAATATTCACATCGCGCAAGATGCGCTTAAGTTTCGTACATGTGGTCTGCATAACGGATGTTTGAAGTATATCCTGTGTTTCGGTATCGCCCCTTATGGAGAGGCGTTCCAGACGGCGTAAGTATACTGCAGGTATGTGCAATGTAAGGGATGGTATCCCCAGTCCTCCACTCCTGAGTGGTGCATGGATGTACGCAGTGGGCGTTGTTTTGGGGAGATGTAGCGTGGCTTTAACAAACTTCTGAATTGTTCGGTCAATGTGCTGCAGTTTCTTTTTGTTTACGTCGATCGTTTGCATTCCGTGATGTAGTCGTGGAATGAGATATCTCTGCAGAACATTGAGTTTTTGCCAAGGTTTTAGTGGGCTTTTTGCTAGTCTTGCTACCATCTCCTCCATTTTAGATGGAGACGGCGCTTGCACGCCGGAGTATGTATACTTGTGCCCAAGGTACTTCAGCTGGCTCGCGGTGTTAAGGACTGGGACCGGTCTATTATTAATTTTTAGTAGTGGTTTCGTTTGTACAACTAATCGTTTTGTTCCAGGTACTGATAAGGTTTGTAGGGTGGAGCACTTGTCTACATTAATTTCGAATCCATGGTGTTCAAAAAATTTTTCTACGATATTTATGTGTGCTTGCATTTCTGTAGGTGTTGTTGCGGTTATCACTATGTCGTCGGCAAATGCTAATGCAACTACATTAGATCGGCCGACTTTCAAACCATTCCTTTTACTGAGCGTTTGCAGTAAATCATCTATTATCAGGTTAAACAGAAACCCAGACATTGGGTCACCTTGCTTTACGCCACGTTTAATTGGTAAAGATTCAGATCTACACCCGTGGCACTCGAGAACAGTTGTTATGTCCCGGTAGGATTCCTGTATGTACTGGATGGTATGCGGATTTATGTTACGGTTCTGTAGAGCTTGTACTATCGACTGTATGGATACTCTATCAAAAGCTTTCGCTAAATCAATTGATAATATTATAAATGGTTTAGATTGATTGCGCATTGTACGGATAAGTGTTTGAAGGATTGTTCCATTTGAGATGAGGCCATCATTTCTGGTGAAACCACGCTGACTGTGGGTAAGGTGGATTTCCTCTTCTAGTCGTAGCGTTATAATTTTATTCAACAGCCTTATAATCTTACTGGCTATGGTAATGGGCCTCCACTGCTTAGGATCCAGAAGGTTACCGGATTTGGGTATAAGGGATGTCCTATTTTTCCGCAGGGTTGGTGGAAATAATTTTGCGCCCCAGATAATATTGAGTAGCGCATGAAGGTCGGCGCGTGGCATTTTCCTGAGGTGCTCCCTTTTGATATTATCAATCCCAGGTGCTGATTCCTTAAGTTTCCGCAGTGCTGTATGGATTTCAACGGAACCTATAGGCTGTGACGTGTTTATCTCTGTGCTATTTCTGTTTTTGTGTGTTTTGAGATGCCAATTTAAAGTTTTGTGTTGAAATATTTGTTCGTAGTGTCGCTTAAATTGTTCCATTGTAGGTATTTCTGGTGTTTCGAGTGGGCTTCCTGTTAGAATGTGTTCTGCTGCTTGGGTTGGATTGCTGCTGTAAAGTTTTTGGATTCGCGCATAGAGTGTGCCACGTCTTTTAGATCTATTTCCTTTATATTTTACTTTTCGTTTATTCTGAAATTTATTTGGCTGGTCTATTTTATTTGGAGCTATGGTAAGTATGAATTGATCTATAAGTTCGCATATTTCTTCCCGCGGAGAGTTATTTAAAATTTTATCTATAATATTTTTTATTTCAGATGTAGCTTCTTCGCGAAGAATACGCAGCAAATCGGATATTTCGTTGGAGACTATATGTGTGGTCGCCTGCAATAGGCTATCGGTCGGCGAACAGATGTTTCTGGCAGTGTTGTTATTTTGCGTATTGTTGTCTTCAGGTATCGTTGCATGTTGGGATGCAACAATATGAGGTGAGCAGGTGCTTGGCGGTAAAAGTTCCAGGGACTGTTCTTGTTCGCCTGAAGCTGTGTCTTCGCTCGCTGCTGTTTCGAGGTGCGCTTTATACGCAGTTCTCTGCCTCACCTTTTTGAGACCTTCTACGGGACGACCAGTCATCTCTGATAAGATTTTGTTAATATCTTTAGACAACATTTTGGATCGATTTGGTATGGAAGCTTCACGCTTTATACGCAGTTCTCTGCCTCACCTTTTTGAGACCTTCTACGGGACGACCAGTCCTCTCTGATAAGATTTTGTTAATATCTTTAGACAACATTTTGGATCGATTTGGTATGGAAGCTTCCATTTCAGCTATTGCACGAATTTCGCCATCAGTATATTTTTGTCTAGATTTAGTTTGTTTTGTGGAAAGTATTTGTAAGTCGCCTTCGTTGTACTCTTTTATATGTGCACGTCTCTGATGTTGCCGTAATCCTGCATATGTTTTATATTTTTTATCACAGATGTTGCATGCATATCCATCGTCTGATGCAGGTGGAGCGTTGCATCGCCTTACATGTTGAGCCGCTGATGAGGCGCTCCTTTCGGTTAGGGAAATATTACACGAAGGACACACATTTTGTGCCCTTGCAGATCGTAATGTCTTCGAACGTACTCCTTTCAACTCCAGGGGATGCGTTGCATCCTGGATGGTGTTTTCCACCATCGCTGTCGCCACTGTTCGGGATCGACAGCATCCGAGGCTTGTTTTATTTGTTTCCGTTGCAATATATGGTGCCCGAGGGCGTGCATTCAACGGGCTGCAAACCCGAGGAACGCACATGGCTTGCGCCAAGCTCGGCCGCCTTCGTTAATTCGGACCAGGCATTAAAAAGGTCCTTTTTCCTGCGCCACGTGACCTTGCCTAGGGGTCGGACGTGTAGGTCGGCCTTGAGATGGGTTTCCAGACGGCACGGCAGCAAGATGTTCGTACACCACCGCACCCTGACCCCAGCATCCCCGTTAGGTGCAGGCCCACCCTCTCGGATACTAGACCGAGTCTTAACTCGGTCCGACACCTCAAACGAGGGGGGTCATAAATCATATCCGTATCCAAATCGTAAACCAAGTCAAAGCCATGTCGTCAACATCGCCGCACGCCGTTCAGCCGTGACTGCCGATTCGAGAAACGACAGCCACGTTTCCAGCGGGACCACTAGGAGGTAGGTCGTGCGACTTGGACGGGAGAGGCTAAGGGCCAGAGGCCAGTATTACGCTTCACCGTCCCAGTAACTATAACTCCCTCTACTGATGTTCGTGTTAAGAGA
>NW_017105391.1:0-555 GCF_001263275.1 Habropoda laboriosa
TACCACGGGAACCGTTTGAGCTATTGAAATAACAAACCACAACATTATATTCGGTACCAAAAATGGTATGATTTCGTTGGATACATTTAGCTGAAGAAACCATATTTAAAGTCGAAATATTGAATTATCTGTATTAGCCCCGACCATCGTAGTTCTAAAATTCGACGCCGACGACCAGAATGCATAGCAGAATCGTACTCCATTTACAGTACGATTATCGTACCGGTACGCTACCCGAATACGGCGAAGAACTACTATCTCCACTCGCGACGATATATGTGTATATTCGCTTCGTTTAACAGTAACACGGGAACCGTCTGTGCTATTGAAAAAACAAACCACACCTTTGTATTAGGTACCAAACATCGTTGGTCACATTTTGTTTTAGGAATTATTTTCAACGTCGGAATATTTAATTATCTCTATGTTCCCACACCATCGTAGTTCCAAATTCGACGCCGACGTCCAGAATGCACAGCAGAATCGTACTCGCTTTAGAGTACGAGTATCGTACCGGTACGTTACGTGAAAATCGCGAAGAAATACCATCTCTAA
>NW_017105392.1:0-357 GCF_001263275.1 Habropoda laboriosa
ATTATTTGTATTTTCCCCGACCATCGCAGATCTAAAATTCGACGCCGTCGTCCAGAATGCATAACAGAATCGTACGCCATTTAGAGTACGAGTGATGCCTCTGTATGTTATGTGAATGTCGCGAAGAAGTACTATTCCCGAGTCGCGTTATATTTGTATATTCGCTTCGTTTAACAGCAGCACGGGAACCGATTGTGCTATTGAAAAAACAAACCAAATCTTTGTATTCGGAACCAAAAAAAGGTATGGTTTCGTTGGTCACATTAGGATTTAGGAATTACTTTTAACGTCGAAATATTTAATTATCTGTACTTCCCCCACACCGTAGTTCGAAAATTTGCCGCCGATGGCCAGAAT
>NW_017105393.1:0-603 GCF_001263275.1 Habropoda laboriosa
TTGGGAATGAGAAAATGATTAGAGTTGCGATTTAAAGTGAAATACAAGACACTCTTTTTGATACAAGTATCTATTTCCTTTGCAACGAATGAGAATCGCGTTTCTCTGAAGATAGAGAGCTGCCAGTAGGGCATGTGTTTTTGTCGGGTCCCTTGCGTAGTCACCTCCTCGTGGTGGGACCTGGTAATTGGTATCCTTTTCCAAAGAAAATTCTCACTTTTGAAAAAGGATACCAAGCTAAGAACTACGCGTACCCGTCGACACTCTCATTCTCACACACAGTTGAAAGTTTGAACTTTAAGTAGTTCGTAAGATAAAGTAAGTTAATTCTAAGATAGAAAATTGAACACTATGTGCGCGTTTCTTAATAAAATTCCTTGAAAAATTATTCAGATTCTATGGTAGATATGAAAGTTCCATTTAACATCAAATTTTAACATCGATCTGTGTAACATCGATCTTAACATTACGTGGTAAGATACTGTATCTCATCTTATATATTTTACTTTTCTAACATTTGTATTAGACTTTTCTGCGATCTTTCAATTGCATTACGCATTATTGCAATAATTTCTATCGTTACATTGAATTCTAATTGTTTAG
>NW_017105394.1:0-707 GCF_001263275.1 Habropoda laboriosa
TTTCAACTGCTTCATTAAAATAGTCTACTACCAATTCGTACATTCACGTTTCACCTTCATTATTACACCCCTAATATCCTTATAACCTTAAACAGTCGTAAGGACATACGCGAGTATAGACAAACGCGTATTCTCGTCAGAAACAAATATGGTGTTTAAACTGTCGACTTAATTTTTGGTGCCGTGAAATACAGGGGAAATACAGACTTCCAGTTTCGAAGAAATTTTATTGACTCCCTTCTTCTGCCTCTTTCAACGGATTATTCCACGCCATATTCCGAAATTAATTAAAAATTATATATTTAAATATCGCTCCGTGCCGATACCATGGACGTGAGATTTAATAAATTATGGAAATTCACAGTTGAATGTAAAATGCAATCAGACGACTCGGAAAATGAAAATTTTTCAAATGTTCAAAATTAACTGTGAAATTTTCTTTATTCGGTGGTTTTGACGTAAGGAGGATGGTATTTAGTGTTATAAAGTAATACTGTACTTTTACAGAAATTTGAATTTCTTTTAGTATTTTGTTTTACGAGAATTAAAGAATTTCGTTCTTCTTCAATTAATTTATTTAATTAACCTTCCGTCGGGCGCACCCATTTCTGAAACGCCATCGGGCGCACTGGATCTTCGAGATAGGCCTTCAAGAGGTCTTTTACCAAGTGGAAAGTAACTAACCATAGGAATAATAGAAGAACATG
>NW_017105395.1:0-215 GCF_001263275.1 Habropoda laboriosa
ACCTTCTTTTGGCACTGAATACAAAGTTGTGCTTTGTTTTTTCAATAGCTCAAACGGTTCCCGTGTTACTGTCAAAAGATGCGAATATACACATATAACGTCGCGCTTGGAGATGGTATTTATTCGCGACTTTCACGTAATGTACCGGTACAATACTCGTACTCTAAATGGACTGTGATTCTGCTATGCATTCTGGACTTCGGCGCCGGATTTTC
>NW_017105396.1:0-341 GCF_001263275.1 Habropoda laboriosa
TAACCAAGTGCGACGTAATGTGTGTATATTCGATTCGTTTAACAGTGACACGGGAACCGCTTGGGCTATTGAAAAAAAAACCACACCTTCGTATTCGGTACCAAAAAAGATAAGATTTCGTTGGGAACAATTATTTGTAGGGAATATTTATAAAGTCGTAATATTTAAATATCTGTATTTGCCCCCACAATCGTCGTTCAAAAATTCGACAGAGATGTCCAGAATATATAGCAGAAATGTACTCCATTTAGAACACGAGTATAGTACCGGTACGTTACGTGAAAGTCGCGAAGAATTACTATCTCCAAGCGTGACGTATATGTGTATATTCGCTTCATTTA
>NW_017105397.1:0-1640 GCF_001263275.1 Habropoda laboriosa
AATTGATGAACTTATGTTTATAATGTTAAATGAAACCGGTCTGAGGGGAAGACGACAATTTAAAATCTCTCAAAAGACGCATGAAGGTAGATGAATATGAAATTTTTTCACTTGAAATATCACTAACATTCAAATTTCTTGGTTACTATAATTTCGATGTGTGTTAATTCCTAGAGCTCGTGGAACTGGATATATTCCAAATCAAGGATTTGCAAACATAACACACTTTATTAAGTACTATTTTCACGGTGTTTGTATAAACTACAGAGTCCCAATGTTCAGTACAAAAGAACTTTGAAGTCCAAAGTCACAAGGTCCGAAAGTTATGAAATCTGACAGAGTTCTCTTTGAAGTTCGTAAGAGTTTCCTTTGACGTTCCAAAACGCTTTTTGTCTGAAGTCGGAAAACCTTTTCCTATCGTCCCAAAAATCCTTTCCTGCAAATCACATCGTGGAAAGAAATTCAGAAAGTTGGTTTCCCGATTGCGCAATGCCTGCAGGTCGTACACTTCATCCTGAAAACAAAACCTGTAGGACGTCGCATAAAAGTCCCGTGTTCAAGAAACCGGCCTGTATATTCTAGGTCCCCCGAACTGCATCTGAGCTTGCGATAAGTCAGTTACCGTTGAAAGTTATCTAGCTAAGCCATATTCCAGAGAAAGTTGATGTTGTCTTCCAAAAAGACCCAAGTCCTCCAAAAAATATACAATTTATGGTGAATTGACGATAGTTTTTTACTCAAAAAGGCACTGTCCTGTGTCAATATCTGCGTAAGCTTAACCCTTACGTCAATAACCAGGTACTCTTTTGCACATTCTCACTGAAAATATTTTATCCTCCCGGTAAAAGATTTTAATATCCGGCCAGATCGTTGTTACTTGGCACATTTCCTATCCCTGTTTGCTTCAAGTTTAGAATTTTGTTATTAGAAAACTACTAAAATTGGACGATAAAGTAAACGACAATTGTGGTTATTGACATAAGGGTTAAACACATGACCCTAACAATGTGTAAAATCCTTCACATAATGCATCACGAACTATTCTGATCACTTTCCTCGTGACTGTTCGATCAAACGCAAGAAATGGTAATATCGCAGTCGCGATCCTTCGAAATCCAGCACAGTACTTCTAAGATGGATTGCTTTTGTTTTTAGACGATTCAAATGTAGTTAAGGAGGAACACATTTGTAATTTGTCTCGTGACATCCTTTCAAGGTGCGTTGCGAAAAGTAGCACGTTTCATTTGCTTTGCAAAGAACAGGAAGTGTCAGTTTGTCACGTAAAGAAGCACATTACGTCGTTTCTTGCGAATATTAGCACGTTTGATCTTCCGCCGCGAAAACTGATACATTATAATGTCCATTATGAAGAGTAGCACATTTTGGATTTTGCGGCGAAAACTAACACTTTCGGCGTGTGGTCAGTTTAAATTATTGAAACGCATTTTGTATCGAAAAATTCAACATTTGAAAATAATAACTCCATCTAATCACCAGAACGAAAAAAATATGAAAATATTTTTCACTCTCGTCTTCTATTCACTCAAAAAACGACGGAACCGAAGAAAGATAGCCAGTACAGTATATTCTCCACAAGTGTCTGACCGCAAGGAAGCTAAACCTGACACTCGTAGAGTCAG
>NW_017105398.1:0-1528 GCF_001263275.1 Habropoda laboriosa
ACGAATATAAACTGAAATACTGCTATTTTCTCGCGACAATGGCGTTTTGCAGTACTGCAAACGACAGTTTTCTCGCTATTTTGCATGTTTCATCACGTAAATCGTGCATTAACGAATATAAACTGAAATACTGCTGTTCTTTCGCGTCAATGGCCTTTTGCAGTACTACAAACGAAAGTTTTCTCTTAACTTTGCATGTTTCCCTCTGTGAAAAATGTTTTAACGAATATAAACTGAAATACTGCTATTTTCTCGCGACAATGGCGTTTTGCAGTACTGCAAACGGTTGTCTTCTCCGTACAGCAAAGGACAGTTTTCTCTTCATTTTGCATGTTTCGCAATGTAAATCGTGTTTTAACGAATATAAACTGAAATTCTGCTGTTTTCTCGCGACAAACCGGGTTTGCAGGACTGCAAACGACAGTTTTCTCTCCATTTTGCATGTTTCATCACGTAAAACGTGGCTTATCGAATATAAACTGAAAGACCACTGTTTTCTCCCGACAAAGACGTTCTGCAGTACTGCAAACGACAGTTTTCTCTTAATTTTGCATGGTTCCCTCTGTCAAAAATGTTTTAACGAATATAAACTAAAATACTGCTGTTTTCTCGCGACAATGGCGTTTTGCAGTACTGCAAATGGTTGTTTTCTCTTTGCTTTGCATGTATCGCCACGTAAAACGTGCTTCACCGAATATAAACTGAAATACCGCTGTATTCTCCCGACAAAGACGTTCGGCAGTACTGCAAACGACAGTTCTCTCTTAATTTTGCATGTTTCCCCCTGTCAAAAATGTTTTAACGAATATAAACTGAAATACTGCTATTTTCTAGCGACAATGGCGTTTTGCAGTACTGCAAATGGTTGTTTTCTCTTTGCTTTGCATGTATCGCCACGTAAAACGTGCTTCACCGAATATAAACTGAAATACCGCTGTATTCTCCCGACAAAGACGTTCGGCAGTACTGCAAACGACAGTTCTCTCTTAATTTTGCATGTTTCCCCCTGTCAAAAATGTTTTAACGAATATAAACTGAAATACTGCTATTTTCTCGCGACAATGGCGTTTTGCAGTACTGCAAACGGTTGTCTTCTCTTTGCTTTGCATGTTTCGCCACGGGAAACTGGTTTTAACGAAAATAAACTGAAATACTGATGTTTTCTCGCGACAAGGGCGTTTAACAGTACTGCAAACGACTATTTTTTCTTAATCTTGCATGTTTCGCTACGTCAAACGTGTTTTAACGAATATAACCTGAGATTCTGTTGTTTTCTCGCGACAAAGGCGTTTTGCAGTACTGCAAACTGTTGTCTTCTCTTTGTTTTGCATGTTTCGCCACGGGAAACATGTTTTAACGAAAATAAACTGAAATACTGATGTTTTCTCGCGACAAGGGCGTTTAACAGTACTGCAAACGACTATTTTTTCTTAATCTTGCATGTTTCGCTACGTCAAACGTGTTTTAACGAATATAACCTGAGATTCTGTTGTTTTCTCGCGACAAAGGCGTTTTGCAGTACTGCAAA
>NW_017105398.1:1803-3757 GCF_001263275.1 Habropoda laboriosa
CCCTGTCAAAAATGTTTTAACGAATATAAACTGAAATACTGCTGTTTTCTCGCGACAATGGCGATTTGCAGTACTGCAAACGGTTGTCTTCTCTTTGCTTTGCATGTTTCGCCACGGGAAACTGGTTTTAACGAAAATAAACTGAAATACTGATGTTTTCTCGCGACAAGGGCGTTTAACAGTACTGCAAACGACTATTTTTTCTTAATCTTGCATGTTTCGCTACGTCAAACGTGTTTTAACGAATATAACCTGAGATTCTGTTGTTTTCTCGCGACAAAGGCGTTTTGCAGTACTGCAAACTGTTGTCTTCTCTTTGTTTTGCATGTTTCGCCACGGGAAACATGTTTTAACGAAAATAAACTGAAATACTGATGTTTTCTCGCGACAAAGGCGTTTTGCAGTACTGCAAATGGTTGTTTTCTCTCTGTTTTGCATGTATCGCCACGTAAAACGTATCTTAACGAATATAAACTGAAATACCGCGCTTTTCTCCCGACAAAGACGTTCGGCAGTACTGCAAACGACAGTTCTCTCTTAATTTTGCATGGTTCCCTCTGTTCTGCAGTACTGCAAACGACAGTTCTCTCTTAATTTTGCATGGTTCCCTCTGTTCTGCAGTACTGCAAACGACAGTTCTCTCTTAATTTTGCATGGTTCCCTCTGTTCTGCAGTACTGCAAACGACAGTTCTCTCTTAATTTTGCATGGTTCCCTCTGTTCTGCAGTACTGCAAACGACAGTTCTCTCTTAATTTTGCATGGTTCCCTCTGTTCTGCAGTACTGCAAACGACAGTTCTCTCTTAATTTTGCATGGTTCCCTCTGTTCTGCAGTACTGCAAACGACAGTTCTCTCTTAATTTTGCATGGTTCCCTCTGTTCTGCAGTACTGCAAACGACAGTTCTCTCTTAATTTTGCATGGTTCCCTCTGTTCTGCAGTACTGCAAACGACAGTTCTCTCTTAATTTTGCATGGTTCCCTCTGTTCTGCAGTACTGCAAACGACAGTTCTCTCTTAATTTTGCATGGTTCCCTCTGTTCTGCAGTACTGCAAACGACAGTTCTCTCTTAATTTTGCATGGTTCCCTCTGTTCTGCAGTACTGCAAACGACAGTTCTCTCTTAATTTTGCATGGTTCCCTCTGTTCTGCAGTACTGCAAACGACAGTTCTCTCTTAATTTTGCATGGTTCCCTCTGTTCTGCAGTACTGCAAACGACAGTTCTCTCTTAATTTTGCATGGTTCCCTCTGTTCTGCAGTACTGCAAACGACAGTTCTCTCTTAATTTTGCATGGTTCCCTCTGTTCTGCAGTACTGCAAACGACAGTTCTCTCTTAATTTTGCATGGTTCCCTCTGTTCTGCAGTACTGCAAACGACAGTTCTCTCTTAATTTTGCATGGTTCCCTCTGTTCTGCAGTACTGCAAACGACAGTTCTCTCTTAATTTTGCATGGTTCCCTCTGTTCTGCAGTACTGCAAACGACAGTTCTCTCTTAATTTTGCATGGTTCCCTCTGTTCTGCAGTACTGCAAACGACAGTTTTCTCTCCATTTTGCATATGTTTCGCTACGTCAGACGCGGTTAACGAATTTAAACTGAAATTCTGCTGTTTTCTCGCGAGAAACATGGTTTGCAGGACTGCAAAAAACAGTTTTCTCTCTATTTTGCATGATTCATCACGTAAAACGTATCTTAACGAATATAAACTGAAATACCGCGCTTTTCTCCCGACAAAGACGTTCGGCAGTACTGCAAACGACAGTTCTCTCTTAATTTTGCATGTTTCCCCCTGTCAAAAATGTTTTAACGAATATAAACTGAAATACTGCTATTTTCTCGCGACAATGGCGTTTTGCAGTACTGCAAACGGTTGTCTTCTCTTTGCTTTGCATGTTTCGCCACGGGAAACTGGTTTTAACGAAAATAAACTGAAATACTGATGTTTTCTCGCGACAA
>NW_017105398.1:3833-11350 GCF_001263275.1 Habropoda laboriosa
GAATATAAACTGAAATACCGCTGTATTCTCCCGACAAAGACGTTCGGCAGTACTGCAAACGACAGTTCTCTCTTAATTTTGCATGTTTCCCCCTGTCAAAAATGTTTTAACGAATATAAACTGAAATACTGCTGTTCGCCCGCGACAGGTACCACGTTTTATTACAGCAAAGGACAGGTTTCTCTTCATTTTGCATGTTTCGCAATGTAAATCGTCTTTTAACGAATATAAACTGAAATTCTGCTGTTTTCTCGCGACAAACCGGGTTTGCAGGACAGCAAACGACAGTTTTCTCTCCATTTTGCATGTTTCATCACGTAAAACGTGGCTTAACGAATATAAACTGAAATACCACTGTTTTCTCCCGACAAAGACGTTCTGCAGTACTGCAAACGAAAGTTTTCTCTTAATTTTGCGTGTTTCCCTCTGTGAAAAATGTTTTAACGAATATAAACTGAAATACTATTATTTTCTCGCGACAATGGCGTTTTGCAGTACTGCAAACGGTTGTCTTCTCTTTGCTTTGCATGTTTCGCCACGGGAAACTGGTTTTAACGAAAATAAACTGAAATACTGATGTTTTCTCGCGACAAGGGCGTTTTGCATGGTTCCCTCTGTCAAAAATGTTTTAACGAATATAAACTAAAATACTGCTGTTTTCTCGCGACAATGGCGATTTGCAGTACTGCAAACGGTTGTCTTCTCTTTGCTTTGCATGTTTCGCCACGGTAAACGAGTTTTAACGAATATAAACTAAAATACTGCTGTTTTCTCGCGACAAGGGCGTTTAACAGTACTGCAAACGATAGTTTTCTCTTAATTTTATAAACTGAAATTCTGCTGTTTCCTCGCGACAAAGACGTTTTGCAGTACTGCAAACGATAGTTTTCTCTTAATTTTATAAACTGAAATTCTGCTGTTTCCTCGCGACAAAGACGTTTTGCAGTACTGCAAACGATAGTTTTCTCTTAATTTTATAAACTGAAATTCTGCTGTTTCCTCGCGACAAAGACGTTTTGCAGTACTGCAAACGACAGTTTTCTCTCCATTTTGCATGTTTCGCCACGGTAAACGAGTTTTAACGAATATAAACTAAAATACTGCTGTTTTCTCGCGACAAGGGCGTTTAACAGTACTGCAAACGACTATTTTCTCTTAATTCTTTATGTTTCACTACGTCAGACGCGTTTTAACGAATATAAACTGAAATTCTGTTGTTTTCTCGCGACAAAGACGCTTTGCAGTACTGCAAACGACAGTTTTCTCTCCATTTTGCATGTTTCGCCACGTAAAACGTGTCTTAGCGAATATAAACTGAAATACCACTGTTTTCTCGCGACAAAGACGTTATGCAGTACTGCAAAAATCTGTTTTCTCCTTATTTTGCATGTTTCCCTCTGTCAAAGGTGTTTTAACGAATATAAACTGATATTCCGTTGTTTTCTCGCGACAAAGGCGTTTTGCAGTACTGCAAATGGTTGTTTTCTCTTTGTTTTGCATGTATCGCCACGGGAAATGGGTTTTACGATTATAAACAGAAATACTGCTATTTACTCGCGACAATGGCGTTTTGCAGTACTGCAAGCGTCTGTTTTCTTTTAATTCTTTATGTTTCGCTACGTCAGACGCGTTTTAACGAATATAAACTGAAATTCTGCTGTTTTCTCGCGACTGAGACATTTTGAGCAACTGCAAACGACTGCTTTCTCTTTATTTTGCATGTTTCGCCACGTATAACGTGTTTTATAGAAGAAAAATTGCAAAACTGC
Source organism: Habropoda laboriosa (assembly GCF_001263275.1). Classification (NCBI taxonomy): domain Eukaryota; kingdom Metazoa; phylum Arthropoda; class Insecta; order Hymenoptera; family Apidae; genus Habropoda; species Habropoda laboriosa. The sequence continues at coordinate 5,603 of NW_017105398.1, forward strand.
TGTTTTCTCGTGACTGCATGTTTCGCCACGTATAACGTGTTTTATAGAAGAAAAATTGCAAAACTGCTGTTTTCTCGTGACTGCATGTTTCGCCACGTATAACGTGTTTTATAGAAGAAAAATTGCAAAACTGCTGTTTTCTCGTGACTGCATGTTTCGCCACGTATAACGTGTTTTATAGAAGAAAAATTGCAAAACTGCTGTTTTCTCGTGACTGCATGTTTCGCCACGTATAACGTGTTTTATAGAAGAAAAATTGCAAAACTGCTGTTTTCTCGTGACTGCATGTTTCGCCACGTATAACGTGTTTTATAGAAGAAAAATTGCAAAACTGCTGTTTTCTCGTGACTGCATGTTTCGCCACGTATAACGTGTTTTATAGAAGAAAAATTGCAAAACTGCTGTTTTCTCGTGACTGCATGTTTCGCCACGTATAACGTGTTTTATAGAAGAAAAATTGCAAAACTGCTGTTTTCTCGTGACTGCATGTTTCGCCACGTATAACGTGTTTTATAGAAGAAAAATTGCAAAACTGCTGTTTTCTCGTGACTGCATGTTTCGCCACGTATAACGTGTTTTATAGAAGAAAAATTGCAAAACTGCTGTTTTCTCGTGACTGCATGTTTCGCCACGTATAACGTGTTTTATAGAAGAAAAATTGCAAAACTGCTGTTTTCTCGTGACTGCATGTTTCGCCACGTATAACGTGTTTTATAGAAGAAAAATTGCAAAACTGCTGTTTTCTCGTGACTGCATGTTTCGCCACGTATAACGTGTTTTATAGAAGAAAAATTGCAAAACTGCTGTTTTCTCGCGACAATGGCGTTTTGCAGTACTGCCATCGACCGTTTTCTCTTTATTTTGCATGTTTCGCCACGTAAAACGTGTTTCAATTATTATAAACTGAAATACTGTCGTTTTCTCGCGACAAAGCCGTTTTGCAGTGCTGCAAACGACTGTTATCTCTTAATTCTTTATGTTTCGCTACGTCAGACGCGTTTTAACGAATATAACTGAAATTCTGTTGTTTTCTCGCCACAAAGGCGTTTTGCTGTACCGCAAACGGTTGGTTTCTCCTTGTTTTGCATCTTTCACCACGGGAAATGCGTTTTGTTGATTATAAACTGAAATACTGCTGTTTTCTCGCGACAAAGACGTTATGCAGTACTGCAAAAATCTGTTTTCTGCTTATTTTGCATGTTTCCCTCTGTCAAAGGTGTTTTAACGAATATAAACTGAAAGACTGCTGTTTTCTCGCGACAATGGCGTTTTGCAGTACTGCAAACGCTTGTCTTCTCTTTGCTTTGCATGTTTCGCCACGGGAAACTGGTGTTAACGAAAATAAACTGAAATACTGATGTTTTCTCGCGACAAGGGCGTTTTGCAGTACTGCAAGCGTCTGTTTTCTCTTAATTCTTTATGTTTCGCTACGTCAAAAGGGTTTTAACGTATATAAACTGAAATTCTGTTGTTTTCTCGCCTCAAGGGCGTTTTGCAGTACTGCCATCGACCGTTTTCTCTTTATTTTGCATGTTTCGCCACGGAAAACGTGCTTTAACGAATATAAACTGAAATACTGGTGTTTTCTCGTAACAAGGACGTCCTGCAGTACTGCAAACGACAGTTTTCTCTCCATTTTGCATGTTTCGCCACGTAAAACGTGCTTTATCCAATTTAAGCTGAAATACTGCTGTTTTCTCTCGACAATGACGTTTTGCAGTACTGCAAACATCTGTTTTCTCTTAATTTAGCATGTTTCGCTACGTCAAAAGTGTTTTAACGTATTTAAACTGAAATTCTGTTGTTTCCTCGCGACAAAGACGTTTTGCAGTACTGTGTGACGTCGTGCGACGTCGCTGGAGTTAGTTCATAAGTATCATAGGCCTTCGCGACAACACAGAATAAGAATATTACACTCACATATATTAAGCTGCTACTAATCTACCTCCGATCCTATAAACATCCACCAACTAACTCTAACCCTATATCACATATCCTATAAATATCCTACGTTCGACTAATTCCTTTATCTTCTAAAAACATCCTCTGCCAATTCTCCGTACATATAGATTAAGCTTCCACCAACCTTAATCTATATCTCATATAAACATCCTCCGATCGACTTCACTTCTTTATCTCATATAAACATCCGCCGACAAGCATCTAATATACAATCTCGTTTTACGTTGCCAAACATGCAAAATAATGAGAAAAGAGTCGTTCGCAGTAGATTAAAACGTCTCGGTCGCGAGAAAACATTTGCTTTGCCGTTATTCTTCTTTGAAACACGTTATAAGTGAGGAAGCGTGCAAAATAAAGAGAAAGCAGTCGTTTGCAGTAGTTCACAACGTCTCTGTCGCAAGAAAACAGTTGCTTTGCAGTTATTCTTCTTCAAAACAAGTTTTACGTGGCGAAACATGCAAAATAATGAGAAAGCAGTCGTTTGCAGTAACTCAAAACGTCTCTGTCGCGAGAAAACTGCAGTTTTGCAGTTATCCTTCGGTAGAACTCGTTTTACGTGGCGAAATATGCGAAATAATGAGAAACAAGTCGTTTGCAGTAGCTCAAAACGTCTCTGTCGTGAGAAAACAGTTGCTTTGCAGTTTATCTTCCTTAAAACGTGATTTAGATTGCAAAATATGCAAAATAAGGAGAAAACAGTCGTTTGCAGATGCTCAAAATGTCTCAGTCGCGAGAGAATTGCAGTTTTGCAGTTTATCCTCTATGTAACACGTTTTACGTGGCGAAACCTGCAAAATAAAGAGAAAGCAGTCGTTTGCCGTAGCTCAAAATGTCTCAGTAGGGCGAAAACAGCAGTTTTGCAGTTTTTCTTCTTTCAAACACGTTTTTCGTGGCGAAACATACATAAAGTGAAAGCAGTCGTTTGCAGTTGCTCAAAATGTCTCAGTCGCGAGAAAACAGCAGTTTTGCAGTTTATCCTCTATGTAACACGTTTTACGTGGCGAAACCTGCAAAATAAAGAGAAAGCAGTCGTTTGCCGTAGCTCAAAATGTCTCAGTAGGGCGAAAACAGCAGTTTTGCAATTTTTCTTCTATAAAACACGTTATACGTGGCGAAACATACAAAATAAAGTGAAAGCTGACGTTTGCAGCTGCTCAAAGTGTCTCAGTCGCGAGAAAACAGCAGTTTTGCAGTTTATCCTCTATGGAACACGATTTACGTGGCGAAGCATGCAAAATAACGAGAAAGCAGTGGTTTGCAGTTGCTCAAAATGTCTCAGTAACGAGAACACAGCAGTTTTGCAGTTTATCCTCGATGAAACACGTTTTACGTGGCGAAACATGCAAAATAAGGAGAAAACAGTCGTTTGCAATTGTTCAAAACGTGTCTGTCGCGAGAAAACAGTTGCTTTGCAGTTATCCTTTGTTAGAACTCGTTTTACGTGGCCAAACATGCCAAATAAAGAGAAAGCAGTAGTTTGCAGTAGTTCAAAACTTCTCTGTGGCGAGAAAACTGTAGTTTTGCAGTTTATCCTCTTTGAACCACGTTTTACGTGGCGAAACGTACAAAACAAAGAGAAAGCAGTCGTTTGCAGATGCTCAAAATGTCTCAGTCGCGAGAGAATTGCAGTTTTGTAGTCTATCCTCTATGAAACACGTTTTACGTGGCGAGGGGAGCAAAATAAAGATAAAACGTTGGTTTGATCTAGTTCTAAGCGTCCCTGACGTGAAAAAACAGCCGTTTTGCAGTTTATCCTCTATGAAACACGTTTTACGTGGCGAAACATGCAAAATAAAGTGGAAGCAGTCGTTTGTAGTATTTCAAAACGTTTCTGTCGCGCATAAACTGATGTTTTGCAGTTTATCCTCTATGAAACACGTTTTACGTGGCGAAACATGCAAAATAAGGAGAAAAGAGACGTTTGCAGCAGTTAAAGACGTCTCTGTCGCCGAGAAAACTATAGTTTTGCTGTTTGTCCTCTTTGAAACCCGTTTTTCGTGGCGAAACGTACAAAATAAAGAAAAAGCAGTCGTTTGCAGTATTTCAAAACTTCCCTGTCGTGAGAAAACTGCAGTTTTGCAGTTCTTCTTCGTTAGAACTCGTTTAACGTGGTCAAACATGCAAAATAAAGAAAAAGCAGTCGTTTGCAGCAGTTCAAGACGTCTCCGTCGCGCGGAAACTGTAGTTTTGCAGTTTATCCTCTTTGAAACACGTTTAACGTGGCCAATGATGCAAAATAAAGGGAAAGCAGTCGTTTGCAGCAGTTCAAGACGTCTCCGTCGTGCGAAAACTGTAGGTTTGCAGTTTATGCTTTTGAAACACGTTTTACGTGGCGAGACATACAAAATAAAGTGGAAGCAGTCGTTTGCAGTTGCTCAAAATGTCTCAGTCGCGAGAAAACAGCAGTTTTGCAGTTTATCCTCTTTGAACCACGTTTTACGTGGCGAAACGTACAACATAAAGAGAACACAGACGTTTGCAGCAGTTCAAAACGTCTCTGTCGCGCGAAAACTGCAGTTTTGCAGTTACACCTCTATGAAACACGTTTTACGTGGCGAAACGTACAAAATAAAGAGAAAACAGACGTCAAATGTTTGCAGCAGTTCAAACCGTCTCTGTCGCGAGAAAACTGTAGTTTTGCAGTTATCCTTCGTTAGAACTCGTTTTACGTGGCGAAACATACAAAATAAAGTGAAAGCAGTCGTTTGCAGTTGTTCAAAACTTCTCTGTGGCGAGAAAACTGTAGTTTTGCAGTTTATCCTCTTTGAACCACGTTTTACGTGGCGAAACGTACAAAACAAAGAGAAAGCAGTCGTTTGCAGATGCTCAAAATGTCTCAGTCGCGAGAGAATTGCAGTTTTGTAGTCTCTCCTCTATGAAACACGTTTTACGTGGCGAAACATGCAAAATAACAAGAACGCAGTCGTTTGCAGTTGCTCAAAATGTCTCAGTCGCGAGAAAATTGCAGTTTTGCAGTTTATCCTGTATGAAACACGTTTTACGTGGCGAAACATGCAAAATAAGGAGAAAACAGTCGTTTGCAATTGTTCAAAACGTGTCTGTCGCGAGAAAACAGTTGCTTTGCAGTTATCCTTCGTTAGAACAATGTTTTACCTAGCGAAACATACAAAATAAAGTGAAAGCAGTCATTCGTAGTATTTCAAAACTTCCCTGTCGCGAGAAAACTGTAGTTTTGCAGTTATTCGTCTTGAAAACACGTTTTTCGTGGCGAAACATACAAAATAAAGTGAAAGCAGTCGTTTACAGTAGTTCAAAACATCTCTGTCGCGAGAAAACTGTAGTTTTGCAGTTATTGGTCTTGAAAACACGTTTTACCTGGCGAAGCGTGCAAAATCAAGAGAAAACAGATGTTTGCAGCAGTTCAAGACGTCTCTGTCGCCGAGAAAACTATAGTTTTGCTGTTTGTCCTCTTTGAAACCCGTTTTTCGTGGCTAAACGTACAAAATAATGAAAAAGCAGTCGTTTGCAGTAGTTCAAAACGTCTCTGTCGCGCGAAAACTGTTGTTTTACAGTTTAGTCTCTTTGAAACACGTTTTTCGTGGCGAAACATACAAAATAAAGTGAAAGCAGTCGTTTGCAGTTGTTCAAAACTTCTCTGTGGCGAGAAAACTGTAGTTTTGCAGTTTATCCTCTTTGAACCACGTTTTACGTGGCGAAACGTACAAAACAAAGAGAAAGCAGTCGTTTGCAGATGCTCAAAATGTCTCAGTCGCGAGAGAATTGCAGTTTTGTAGTCTCTCCTCTATGAAACACGTTTTACGTGGC
>NW_017105398.1:12114-15689 GCF_001263275.1 Habropoda laboriosa
TTTTGCAGTTATTCTTCTTGAAAACACGTTTACGTGGCCAAACATGGAAAATAAAGAGAAAGCAGTCGTTTGCAGTAGTTCAAAACTTCTCTGTCGCGAGAAAACTGCAGTTTTGCAGTTTATCCTCTTTGAAACACGTTTTTCGTGGCGAAACATACAATATAAAGTGAAAGCAGTCATTTGCAGCAATTCAAAACGTCTCAGTCGTGCGAAACCAGCAGTTTTGCAGTTTTTCTTATTTGAAACACGTTTCACTTGGCGAAACGTGAAAATAAAGAGGAAACAGTCGTTTGCAGTAGCTCAAAACGTCTCTGTCGCGCGAAAACAGTAGTTTTGCAGTTACACCTCTATGAAACGCGTTTTCGTTTTGAAAACACGTTTTACCTGGCGAAGCGTGCAAAATCAAGAGAAAACAGATGTTTGCAGCAGTTCAAGACGTCTCTGTCGCCGAGAAAACTATAGTTTTGCTGTTTGTCCTCTTTGAAACCCGTTTTTCGTGGCGAAACGTACAAAATAAAGAAAAAGCAGTCGTTTGCAGTTGCTCAAAATGTCTCAGTCGGACGAAACAGCAGTTTTGCAGTTTGTCCTCTTTGAAACACGTTTTACGTGGCGAAACGAACAAAATAAAGAGAAAACAGACGTTTGCAGCAGTTCAAAACGTCTCTGTCGCGCGAAAACTGTTGTTTTACAGTTTAGTCTCTTTGAAACACGTTTTTCGTGGCGAAACATACAAAATAAAGTGAAAGCAGTCGTTTGCAGTTGTTCAAAACTTCTCTGTGGCGAGAAAACTGTAGTTTTGCAGTTTATCCTCTTTGAACCACGTTTTACGTGGCGAAACGTACAAAACAAAGAGAAAGCAGTCGTTTGCAGATGCTCAAAATGTCTCAGTCGCGAGAGAATTGCAGTTTTGTAGTCTCTCCTCTATGAAACACGTTTTACGTGGCGAAACATGCAAAATAAGGAGAAAACAGTCGTTTGCAATTGTTCAAAACGTGTCTGTCGCGAGAAAACAGTTGCTTTGCAGTTATCCTTCGTTAGGACAATGTTTTACCTAGCGAAACATACAAAATAAAGTGAAAGCAGTCATTCGTAGTATTTCAAAACTTCCCTGTCGCGAGAAAACTGTAGTTTTGCAGTTATTCGTCTTGAAAACACGTTTTTCGTGGCGAAACATACAAAATAAAGTGAAAGCAGTCGTTTACAGTAGTTCAAAACATCTCTGTCGCGAGAAAACTGTAGTTTTGCAGTCATTCGTTTTGAAAACACGTTTTACCTGGCGAAGCGTGCAAAATCAAGAGAAAACAGATGTTTGCAGCAGTTCAAGACGTCTCTGTCGCCGAGAAAACTATAGTTTTGCTGTTTGTCCTCTTTGAAACCCGTTTTTCGTGGCTAAACGTACAATATAATGAAAAAGCAGTCGTTTGCAGTAGTTCAAAACGTCTCTGTCGCGCGAAAACTGTTGTTTTACAGTTTAGTCTCTTTGAAACACGTTTTTCGTGGCGAAACATACAAAATAAAGTGAAAGCAGTCGTTTGCAGTTGTTCAAAACTTCTCTGTGGCGAGAAAACTGTAGTTTTGCAGTTTATCCTCTTTGAACCACGTTTTACGTGGCGAAACGTACAAAACAAAGAGAAAGCAGTCGTTTGCACTTTGCAGTATTTCAAAACGTCTCCGTCGCAAGAAAACAGCTGCTTTGCAGCCATTCGCCTTGAAAACACGTTTTACCTGGCGAAGCGTGCAAAATAAAGAGAAAACAGTCATTTGCAGTCGTTTGCAGAATCTCAAAATGTCTCAGTCTGAGGAAAACAGCAGTTTTGCAGTTTTTCACCTGAAAAACACGTTTTTCGTGGCGAAGCATACAAAATAAAGTGAAAGCTGATGTTTGCAGTAGTACAAAACGTCTCTGTAGTGCGAAAACTGAAGTTTTGCAGTTACCCCTCTTTGAAACACGTTTTTCGTGGCGAAACATACAATATAAAGTGAAAGCAGTCGTTTGCAGCAGTTCAAAACGTCTCAGTCGTGCGAAACCAGCAGTTTTGCAGTTTTTCTTATTTAAAACACATTTCACTTGGCGAAACGTGAAAATAAAACGGAAACAGTCGTTTGCAGTAGCTCAAAACGTCTCTGTCGCGCGAAAACAGTAGTTTTGCAGTTGCAGCTCTATTTAACACGTTTTACGAGGCCAAACATGGAAAATAAAGAGAAAACAGACGTTTGCAGCGTATTTCAAAACGTCTCCGTCGCAAGAAAACAGCTGCTTTGCAGCGATTCGCCTTGAATACACGTTTTACCTGGCGAAGCGTGCAAAATAAAGAGATAACAGTCATTTGCAGTTGTTCAAAACGTCTCTGTCGCCGAGAAAACTATAGTTATGCTGTTTGTCCTCTTTGAAACCCTTTTTTCGTGGCGAAACGTACAAAATAAAGAAAAAGCAGTCTTATGCAGTTGCTCAAAATGTCTCAGTCGGACGAAGCAGCAGATCTGCAGTTTGTCCTCTTTGAAACACGCTTTACGTGGGGAAACGTGCAATATATAGAGAAAACAGACGTTTGCAGTAGTTCAAAACGTCTACGTCGCGCGAAAACTGTGGTTTTTCAATTTAACCTCTATGAAACACGTTTTAGGTGGCGAACATACAAGATAAAGAGAAAACAGCCGTCTGCAGTAGTTCAAAACGTCTCTGTCGCGTGACAAAACGTCTCTGTAGTGCGAAAACTGAAGTTTTGCAGTTACCCCTCTTTGAAACACGTTTTTCGTGGCGAAACATACAATATAAAGTGAAAGCAGTCGTTTGCAGCAGTTCAAAACGTCTCAGTCGTGCGAAACCAGCAGTTTTGCAGTTTTTCTTATTTAAAACACATTTCACTTGGCGAAACGTGAAAATAAAACGGAAACAGTCGTTTGCAGTAGCTCAAAACGTCTCCGTCGCGCGAAAACAGTAGTTTTGCAGTTGCAGCTCTATTTAACACGTTTTACGAGGCCAAACATGGAAAATAAAGAGAAAGCAGTCGTTTGCAGTATTTCAAAACGTCTCCGTCGCAAGAAAACAGCTGCTTTGCAGCGATTCGCCTTGAATACACGTTTTACCTGGCGAAGCGTGCAAAATAAAGAGATAACAGTCATTTGCAGTTGTTCAAAACGTCTCTGTCGCCGAGAAAACTATAGTTATGCTGTTTGTCCTCTTTGAAACCCTTTTTTCGTGGCGAAACGTACAAAATAAAGAAAAAGCAGTCTTATGCAGTTGCTCAAAATGTCTCAGTCGGACGAAGCAGCAGATCTGCAGTTTGTCCTCTTTGAAACACGCTTTACGTGGGGAAACGTGCAATATATAGAGAAAACAGACGTTTGCAGTAGTTCAAAACGTCTACGTCGCGCGAAAACTGTGGTTTTTCAATTTAACCTCTATGAAACACGTTTTAGGTGGCGAACATACAAGATAAAGAGATAACAGTCTTTTGCAGCAGATCAAAACGTCTCCGTAGCAAGAAAACAACTGCTTTGCAGCGATTCTTCTTGAAAATACGTTTTACGTGCCGAAGGATGCAAAATAAAGAGAAAACAGACGTTTGCAGCAG
>NW_017105399.1:0-481 GCF_001263275.1 Habropoda laboriosa
AAACAAATAGACCCAACCAAATCTTACCTTTTTTTTTGGTACCGAATACAGAGTTTGTGTTTGATATTTCAATAGCTCACACGGTTGCCGTGTTACAGTTACACGAAGCGAATATACACCTATTACGTCGCGCTTGGATATAGTACTTCCTCGCGATTTGCACGTAACGTACCGGTACGATTTGGGCTCTCGAAATGTAGTATGATTCTGCTATGCATTCTGGATTCCGCCGTCGAATTTTCGAACCACGATGTTGGGGAAAATACAGATAATTAAATATATCGACGTAAAAATAATTGCTAAAACTAAATGTGACCAAGACCAACCAAATTTTACCTCTTTGGTACCGAATTCAAAGGTATGGTTTGTTTTTTCAATAGCTCAAATATTTCCGGTGCTACTGTTAAACGAAGCGAAGTAACACCTTCAACGTCGAGCTTGGAGATAGTATTCCTTCGCGGTTTTCAGGTAACGTACCGGT
>NW_017105400.1:0-567 GCF_001263275.1 Habropoda laboriosa
TATCATACTGGGACGATTCACGTCCTCTAAATGGCGTACGATTCTGCTATGCATTCTGGACGCTGACGGCGAATTCTCGAACTACGAAGTGGGGGAAAATGCAGATAATTAATTATTTCGACGTTAATAATAATTCCTAAAACTAAATGCGACCAACCAAATCTTACCTTTTTTTTGTACCGAATAAAAAGGTGTGCTTTGTTATTCAAAGCTCAACGTTTCCGCTCTTACCGTTAAACGAAGCGAAAATACACCTTTAACGTCGGCTAGGCGATAGTAGTTCTTCGCGACATTAACATAACATACTGCGGCGATATTCGTACTCTAATGGTGTTAGATTCAGCTATGCATTCTGGAAGCGGCGTCGAATTTTCGAACTACGGGGGAAAATACAAACAATTAAATATTTCGACATTAAATATAATTCCTTCCGTAAAATGTATCCAATGAAATCTTACCTTTTTATGGTACTGAATACAAAGGTGTGGATTGTTTTTTCAATACCTCAAACGGTTTCCGTGTTACTGTTAAACGAAGCGAATGTACACATATAACGTCACGCTTTGA
>NW_017105401.1:0-1040 GCF_001263275.1 Habropoda laboriosa
TGGCAGGCCTCTGTGGCCTCACGGCCCAATCTGTGCAGGTACTCACCGAAGCACCCATGCCCGCGATACACCCATTTCTTAAGAATGGGCAGAATCGCCCCGACGACGGGGTGCGCAGAATGGGCGGAGAGATCCGCCCTCCACCTGCGCATCACCCATCGCCGGGCCTGGAGCCTGAGCTTCCCCACCTCCGGTAACCCTGGCGAGTCCGCGACCCCCTGGCGGAGGGACCTATAAACATAGGCCTCACCTACCGCCAGGAGCTCAAACGGTGGAAGACCCGCCAGGGCGGTCGCCGCCGCATAGGACACCGTGCGGTATCCTCGTATGATACTGATGGCCAGCCGCCGGTGGACGCGCCGAAGCATGTCCTTGCCTTTGCGACTGGCCATCAGGGTGTTGGCCCAGATCGGGGCCCCGTAATGGGCCATCGACCGCACGGCGCCCACGTATAGGCGACGAACCTTCTCGTCTGGCCCCCCAAGGTTGGGCAGGAGACGGAAAAGTGCTGTCGCCGCCCTTTCCAATCGGGGGGCCAGGAGCCGGAAGTGGGGCTCGAAACTCCAGGGGGTGTCCAGGTGGAGGCCAAGGTATTTCAAACCCGCCCCCACCTGGACGGCAAAACCACATACCCGGACTCGAGAAAGGGGCGGAACGAGGCGGCGCCAACGGGGGGTGTGGGTGGTAAACCACACCGCCTCCGTTTTTTCTGGCGCCAACCTCAACCCCATTTCCCGGATCCGGGATGCCACAGAGGCCACTCCTATCTCGGCGGAGCGGACGGTCCTTCCCGCGTCCTCCCCGGTGGCCAGCACCAACGTGTCATCGGCATAACACGTCAGGCTGACCCCCGGGGGGAGTCGGGCCCACAGGGATGCATCATACGCGATGTCCCACAGTAAGGGGCCCAATACGGACCCCTGTGGGACACCACGCGTGATCTCCCTCCTGAAATCCGCGTACCGGCCAGGATATTCTACCCACCTGCCGGAGAGGTAGGCGCCGACCGCCATCCGCAAGTACAATGGGGCCCGATGTTG
>NW_017105402.1:0-638 GCF_001263275.1 Habropoda laboriosa
AGACTTTGTTGGTCACATTTTGATTTAGGAATTATTTTTAACGTGGAAATATTTACTTATCTGAAATTGCACCCACCATCGTAGTTCGATAATTCGGCGCGGACGTACAGACTGCATAGCAGAATCGTACTCCATTTAGAGTAAGATTATCGTACCGGTACGTTACGTGAAAATCGCTAAGAAATATTATCTCCAAGCGCGACGTTATATGTGTATATTCGCTTCGTTTAACAGTAACACGGGAAACGTTTGAGCTATTGAAAGAACACAGCACACCTTTCACAACTTCGTATTCGGTACCAAAGAAAGGTAAGACTTCGTTGGTCGCATTTTGTTTTAGGAATTATTTTTAACGTCGGAATATTTAATTATCTGTATTTTCCCCCAAATCGTAGTTGGAAAATTCGGCGCGGATGTCCAGACTGCATAGCAGAATCGTACTCCATTTCGAGTACGAGTACCGTTCCGGTACATTACGTGAAAATCGCGAAGAAATAATATCTCTTGCGTGACGGTATATGTTTATATTCTATTCGTTTAACAGTAACACGGTAACCGTATGAGCTATTGAAATGACAAACCACACCTTTGTATTCGGTACCAAAAAAAGGTAAGATTTGGTATGGTACATTTAGTTT
>NW_017105403.1:0-2090 GCF_001263275.1 Habropoda laboriosa
TCAGGCGATCATATAATGAAACCATTAGTTATTAACAAATCAAAAACGCCACGCTCATTTAAAGGAATAAACATCAACAACCTTCCCGTTTATTGGATGGCCAATAAGAAGGCAGGGGTTACTACTGCCACACTTTTTAATGAATGGTTTCATAACTTTTTTGTCCCAGACGTCAAAAGGTATTTAAGTAAAAAGGGGTTGCCTTTTAAGGCCCATCTTTTAATTGATAATGCACCAGGACATCCTCAAGATTTACAACACGAAAATGTGCAAGTTGTATTTTTACCCAAGAATATGACTTCTTTATTGCAGCCGTTAGATCAAGGGATAATTTCGACTTTTAAGGCACTGTACATCAAGCGAACCTTCAGGTATATTTTAGAACAAATGGAAAATGATGAATCTCTCCCAATTATGGATGCTTGGAAAAAATTTACAATCTTAAATTGTGTTGTAGCTACGCCAAGGACTTCTGTATGCCCTCCGCCAAGGCCGTGCGAGTCTGGCTATGGTCAGTTCTCGCATCTGGTAGCCAGATTCGCACGAGTCAGGGTTTTTCCTGGCCAGCCAACTTTCACCAGAAAGTTGGCGCCTTTTTTGTTACGCGCGCCTTTCCGCCCGCGCTTTTCGGTAGCGCGGCTTGCTCCCTGCCCTTGTCTAAGGGGCATATAACCCGAAAGACCGGGTTATAGGGTATAAGAAGAGAGTCGAAAACGACGATCGGCAGAACGTTGTGCTGCTCAATCGTTCGCCTCACACCGTTATTTGATTTCATTGTATTCATCGCTTTTACTTGCGGTAGCAATTAATGTTCACGCGTTCCGCGTCTAATTAAAACGAGGTTTGAAAGTGTGTAGAGTACGGCTTTATTAACCTTTGTCTTCTCCTACCCTTCCCCTCAGTGTTAAGCATGTTGGAGTGTCATATACCGAGATTAAGCAATCAACGCTCAATGCCTGCTGGAAAAAATTATGGCCAGATGTAGTTGAAGGTGAAAATTCTAGATTACCATTGGAACATGAATATTCTCAGATAACGGAGATGGCGCATACAACGGGAGGAGAAGGTTTCGAGGATTTTGCTGAGGCAGATATTGTAGAACTAATGGCGGGCAAAGAACTAGATGAGGATGATTTAGTTGACATGGTTAATGAAACAAATGATCGTGCAGTGATCCTGATGAAGAGGAGTCTGAACCAGTTGCGTTCACAGAAAAAGTCATCCGTGAAGGACTTGAATTAGGGCGAAAATTGGGTAATCATTTTCTACAAAATGACCCAAATGTTGAACGAGCTCTCCTATTTCAGCGAGATATTAATAAACGCTTAACTCAATATGAGGAGGTCTATAAAGATTTGATCAAAAACCAAACACAATTGTTAATTACGGATTTCATTACCAAGGCTCGCCGATCTGAAATTGTTTCTAATTCATCTAACATCGAACTTGAATCGCATCAAGTACTATCGAGTGATGAAAGTGACATCATACCAACCAGGAATAAAAGATTAATAGTCTACGAAAGTGATAAGAGTAATTAAATTTTTGGTTAAATTTTTTAATTTATACTTCTTGTTTCTATATGTAAAATGAATTACATACATACACCTTTATATTCTTATCATTTTATGAATAGACCGTTATTTTTATGTTTTTTTAAGATATATTTAGTTTTATTTTACGTTGAAATAAATGAATTTAATTAAATAATTGACTAAATTGTGCCCATTTTTTTTTTTCGATTTACACGGTTTTTCATACAAAAAGCCATGATTTCGATTTACACGGTATTCTGAGGAACCGACCTTCCGTGTAAATCGGGGGATAGGTGTAACGTAATTTTCGATAAGAGAAACTTATGAAGTGTTTATTTATTTGATAGTTATTATGAGTAACGATATACAGTAAATTCTCCACAAGTGTCAGTCAGTTTGGATTCTACAAGTGTCAGTATAGATGGTCCTACGCCTAGGTCTGCGTCATTGCTACGCCTATGTTATCTCGCTCGCTGTCAGTCAAGCGTGTAAAGCTACACCACTCGGTTTCTTTTACGAGATTTCACGGCTCGACAATTCATAATAGAAAAATAT
>NW_017105404.1:0-536 GCF_001263275.1 Habropoda laboriosa
TCAAAGCTCAAACGATTCCGGTCTTTCTGTTAAACGAAGCGAATATATAAATATAACGTCGGCAAGGTGATAGTAGGTCTTCGCGTCATTCACATATCACACTGGGGCGATACTCGAAAACTAAATGGCGTACGATTCTGCTTAGCATTCTGAACGACGGCGTCGAATTTTAGATCTACGATGGTGGGGGAAAATACATATAATTAAATATTTCGACGTTAAAAGTAATTCCTAAAGCTAAATGTGACAAACGAAATCTCACCAATTTGATGCCGAATACAAATCTGTGCTTTGTTATTCAAAGCTCAAACGGTTCTGGTCTTACGGTTAAAAGAAGCGAATATACACATATAACGCCGCTCATGCTTATAGTATTTCTCCGCGACCTTCGCATATCATACTGAGACGATTCTCGTCATAAATGGCGCACTTTTCTGCTATGCAATCTGGACGCCGGCGTCAAATTTTCTCTGTACGATGGTTCGGGCAAATACAGATAACTAAATATATCGACTTCAAAAATATATTGCTTCAGC
>NW_017105405.1:0-703 GCF_001263275.1 Habropoda laboriosa
GTGGTCCTTCGAGTTATTGTAGACGGCACATTAGAGTGCAATAATCCAAGGACGCGAGTGCAATGGCAGAGCGCTCAAATCCTCCACATTGGTCCTTCGAGCCGGATTCAGCGAAAATCCAACAGTAACACAGAAGTCCAGCTGATCAGCCCACGAGTCATCGGGAACGAGATCCAGTAGCAGCGGTTGCTGAGACCAGTGATTGATTGGCAATCACCCAGCAACCCCGGATCATCCCTGATAGAAGCTCGTAGCAGCCTCCGCAGTGCAGACGCATCAAAGGTGCCTGAGCAGAGACGCAGAGCATCGCAGCACGCTTCGAGGACGCCACTGGACCACGAACAGTTGCAGACACCACGAGTCTACTTCACGGCGAGCTACGTCTGCTGGTGAAGGTCAGGTTAGGTCAACGCGGACAGATCAGGCAGCATCGTCACGCAGCATCCTCTCCAAGTAGTAAGTCCCTCCTTTATTCTATTTGCATCAAATAAGTGCAACATGGACGGCGAATTGAAAGCCCTTGAGGTGAATGAGGAACGTCGTTACCCTGTTTTCACCTCAATTTATTAAAGTACAAAGTTATGGTCGTACGGGTGTACAATTGGCCCGGGAAATATAATCGTTTGTTTTGATACTCGTCCCGGCGGCAGCGGTTCGGCGGGTACGTCGCGATGGTCGGTAAAGGAGAACTGTCCCGAGGTGT
>NW_017105406.1:0-496 GCF_001263275.1 Habropoda laboriosa
ACAATATATATCCGCCTTACTTTTATTCGAAATCATCCTCAAACTTCTTTTTTTTGAATGAAACATATTTTCATATGTGGTGTACGATTTTGGCTGTGACTCACTGTACGTTCAAGCTTGGTTGTAAATTTTATTTTTCGGTCAAAAAATTTTTGTTCTACCAAGGAGGAAAGATGTCAAGGCCAACAATAGAAGAAGCGCACTTACGTCATTGTATGCTATTTTTGTTCGATCAAGAAATGAAGGCAAACGAAGCAGTGAACAAAATTACCGATACTTACGGGGATGTTCTGAAACTAAACAAGTGTCATAGATGGTTTAAAAAGTTTAAAAATGGAAATAGGAATCTCAAAGATGCCGCACGAAAAGGACAACCCCAAAAATTAGATGATGATATCCTGAAGGCGATGGTGGATTCAGATCCTCGTCAAACAATGGAGGAATTATCATTGAAGATTGACTGTCCATGATCTACAGTTCAGGATCATCTTCGTCG
>NW_017105407.1:0-529 GCF_001263275.1 Habropoda laboriosa
ACCGTTGAGCTCTGAATAACAAAGCACAACGTTGTATTCGGCATCAAATAATGGTAAGATTTCGTTGGTCACATTTAGTTTCAGGAATTATTATTAACGTCGAAATAATTATTTATCCGTATTTTCCCCTACCGTCGTAGTTCGAAAATTCGGCGCCGAGGTCCAGAATGCATAGCAAATCATACTCCAATTAGAGAACGAGTATCGTACCGGTACGTTACGTGAAAGACGCGAAAAAATACCATCTCCAAGCCCGACGTTGTTAGTGTATATTCGCTTCGTTTAACAGTAACACGGGAACTGTTTGTGCTATTGAAAAAACAAACCAGACCTTCGTTTTCGGTACCAAAAAAAGGTAAGATTCGCAGGATTCATTTAGCTGAAGGATTTACATTTTTTTCCAAATATTTAATTATCTGTACTTGCCCTCAACAACGTAGTTCGAAAATTCGACGCCTATGTCCATAATGCATAGTAGAATCAATCACCACTAGAGTACGAATATCGCAGCAGTATGTTATATTAATGT
>NW_017105408.1:0-803 GCF_001263275.1 Habropoda laboriosa
AAAAGATTAATAGTCTACGAAAGTGATAACGGTAATTAAATTTTTGGTTAAATTTTTTAATTTTTACTTCTTCTTTCTATATGTAAAATGAATTACATACATACACCTTTGTATTTTTATCATTTTATGAATAGACCGTTATTTTTATGTTTTTTAAGATATATTTTACGTTGAAATAAATGACTCAATTATGCACATTTTAGTTTGTTTTCGATTTACACGGTTTTCGAAGGAACCTATCTTCGGTGTAAATCGGGGGTTAGATGTAGTTCGACGAACTTTGTTTTGAAAAATTAGTTTACTGTAAGAAATATGGCAAGATATTCCATTTTTACAATTGATACAACTCTTTATACACGTAAAATATTCAGTGAGCTACGTGGCGGCCTGTACAGACTGAAAAACAATCACTAGAAACATCATTCTTAATCAGATTACGTTGTATCTCGACAGTCGGACGATTATACCGATACAAGTACACTAGAAACACGGTGTTCTTGAAAAACAAGCGACACAAATATACAGGGTGGTCCACGCAACGTGTGCACCGTTATCTGTGATACGAGGTTGAATCTCCAACTTGGTATCACGTGAAGAAAATTTTCAAGTAATAAAGTGAAATTACTCGTTAGCTATTAGGTTTAGGGCTAATAACGGTCGATACGTTTTTACTTAACAATTCGATACTCTACCATATTTCGGTATAAAAAATATAGTATTCTGTTTAAAAGAACAAAGTTGACCTTCAAATCTCCGAAACGCCTCCACCTATAAAAAAAAATTAACGCACTACATAGTGTACC
>NW_017105409.1:0-347 GCF_001263275.1 Habropoda laboriosa
CTCCGATCATACGCGTATCACTTGAATATTGTGATAGGAGAGTACGAGAGCTATACCTGGGTCTCTCCTGGAATGGAAAGAACGGCTGGACTATCCGCCGGTCGCCTTCCAGAGAGTAGAGTACAAGATGCTCACTGGACGCCTTCGCACAGTAATTGTTATAACTCGTTTTATCCGTTTCGTTAATGTTGTAACGGGAGAGTACGGCTACTTAAAGCCGTAACAGCTCGAACACTGCATTGATTTGTTCGAAATTATTCTGTATCAAACATTTAACATGTATTGACGAAAGATAAATAAACTTTTGTGTGTTTTTCCCAGATACCAAAGAAATCCTACTACAACGT
>NW_017105410.1:0-1139 GCF_001263275.1 Habropoda laboriosa
CCGCTAATTTCAACTGTAAAAATTTAACACATAGATAAATTCATGCTATAGAGAATCTTCTTAGACCAATTAAGTTGATGGAATGTTGTTGAACGGAAACCACGTTATAAGAGTACCGCGTTATAGGAGGACCGTCGCAATTTTGGCACCGCGTTATATGGAAACCGTGTTATAAGAGTACCGCGTTGTAGGAGGGTTGACTGTAACACAATCAACCATAATAGAAGATATTCATTGGCCTGGCTCAATAGAGAAATTACAGTCCTTTTTCTTTTTTTTTTTTTTTTATTAAACCCCTGTTAAATTACAATTTGCTTTCCTCGCAGGTGGAAAATATCTGAGTTGAAATACAGTTCTAACAAGTGAAGAAAACTCGTCAGATTCTACCGTGACAACGTCGATTCTTAAGCTGCGTCTACACTGTATAACAAAACTGTGTTATAAAAGAACTTGTTTTATAACAAAATCTGTAACAAGTTTGTACAACATTTCTTATCTCGTTATTAGTAATGGCGTCAAACGGTAGAGGACAAATGTTTTACAATCGCATCACCACTGGTTTAGGCCAACTGGCAACATATCATGTAACAATGTTTTACAACATTTTTTTTTTTTTATCTTTACCGACATTTGATGAATAATATACAACTTGCTGTATAACACGAAATGTGTTATTTAACATAATGTTGTTTTGAAGGTTGTTAGGACTTCTTCTAGCAAGTTTTAGAACTTTGTTATATAACCTGTTATGTTATATAGTGTAGACGCAGCTTTACACATTAAGGACTCAATACAAGATCAGTAAAATAAGATTAAAAAAATGTGACATCTGTTGCACAATGTTGACCAGGGTCGTTTGCACTTGGCGATAAAATTGGTCTGAACTATACGAAATTCAAATGAAATAAATCATAAAAAAGTCATTTATTCCAAGTCTATATTACAATAATTTTCTTTTTTTTCTTTTAATTGTCTCTCCCTCTTTCTGAAAAATGTACAAGTACTTCGTGATTATTTCTCATTTTGAAATTATGAATTTTCGTTAGCCAATACTACTGTCTAGAATTTATGATGAAACATGTTCATGTCAAGTTTAACATTATGGCATTTAAGACGTAATTGTAAGAGTTTTTTTTATG
>NW_017105411.1:0-495 GCF_001263275.1 Habropoda laboriosa
CACCCGTGCCTAATCCGAGGACGCACTCACCCGTGCCTAATCCGCGGAACCACTCGCCCGTGTCTAATCCGCGGAACCACTCGCCCGTGTATAATCCGCGGATTAACCCTTTCCTCGAGAAAAATCGACTCGCGTGTCAAACGACGCGGAACGACCCTCCCCACCTCATGCCGCCGATAAAAACCGCGAAACTTTGTTAATTAACAATTCAGCGGCGAATTGGAGATCGCAAAGTATCAGGAGAGCACTCAAAAGTGGAGCTATTCTTTCCGTTGGATCCCACAGGTTTGGACCTCTTTCCCCTAGACCCGGGAATCTTCCTTACCCGCCGCGAGATAATTCCCACTTACCATCGCTCCTTACCTACGAATTTTTCGTTACCTACTAATTATCTGTCTTACCTCCGCTCCATCGATTCAACACCTCTCCCCCTTGCCGCCGTCGGTAATCACACCTCTCGCTTACTCCGACGTTTTCTATCTCTTTTATTTTTTA
>NW_017105412.1:0-1368 GCF_001263275.1 Habropoda laboriosa
TCACGCTTGGAGATCGTAATTCTTCGCGACTTTCACGTACCGTACCTGTACTATACTCGTAAGTGAGTATGATTCTGCTGTGCATTCTGGAGGTCGGCGTCGAATTTGCGAACTACGATGGTGGGGGAAAATACAGATAACTATATATTTCGACTTTAAAAATAATTCCTATAACTAAATGTGACCATCGAAACCTTACCTTTTTTTGGTAACGAATACAAAGTTGTGGTGTGTTTTTTCGAAGCTCAAACGTTTCCCCTGTTACTGTTAAACGTAGCGAATATACACATATAACGTCGCTCTTGGAAATTGTATTTCTGCGCGATTTTCGCGTAACGTACCGGTACGATACTCGTACTCGAAATGGAGTACGATTCTGCTATGCATTCTGGACATCGGCATCGAAATTTCGAACTACGATGGTGGGGAAAATACAGATACCTAAATATTTCGACATTAAATATAATTCCTTCAGCTAAATGCATCAAACGAAATCTTACCATTTTTTGTACCGAATACAAAGTTGTGGTATGTTTTCTCAATGGCTGAAACGATTCCTGCGTTACCATTAAACAATGCGAATATACACCTATAACGACCCTCATGGAGATAGTATTTCTTCGCGATATTCCCGTAGCGTACCGGTACGATACTCGTACTCGAAATTGAGTACGATTCTGCTAAGCATTCTGGACATCGGCGTCGAATTCTCTCTCTACGTTGGTGGCGGCAAATACAGATAACTAAATACTTCGACTTTAAAAATAATTCCTAAAACTAAATGTGACCAACTAAATGGTATCATTTTTTAATACCGAATGCAAATGTGTGCTAGGTTTTTCAATATCTCACACGGTTGCCGTGTTACCGTTATACGAAGCGAATATACACATATAACGTCGGCTAGGCGACAGTAGTTCTTCGCGACATTAACATAACTTACTGCGGAGATATTCATACTCTAAATGACTTACGATTCTACTATGCATTCAGGACGACGGCTTCGAATTTTAGAACTACGATGGTGGGGGCAAATACAGCAAACTAAATATATCGACTTTAAAAATATTCCCCACAAATAATTGTTCCCAACGAAAGCTTACCTTTTTCTGGTACCGAATACGAAGGTGTGGTTTTATTTTTTCAATAGCTCAAACGGTTCCCGTGTTTCTGTTAAACGAAGCAAATATACACATATAACGTCCCTCATGGAGATAGTATTTCTTCGCGATATTCACGTAGCGTACCGGTACGATAATCGTACTCGAAATGGAGTACGATTCTGCTATGCATTCTGGACATCGGCGCCGAATTTTCGAAATACGATGGCGGGGGCAAATACAGATAACTAAATATTTCGACTTTAAA
>NW_017105412.1:2210-5750 GCF_001263275.1 Habropoda laboriosa
ATCCCGAATATAAAGGTGTGCTTGGTTCTTCAATATCTCACACGGTTGCCGTGTTACTGTTAAACGAAGCGAATATACATCTATAACGTCGGCAAGGTGATAGTAGTTCTTCGCAACTTTCACGTAACGTACCGGTACGATACTCCTACTCTAAATGGAGTACATTTCAGCTACGCAATCTGGACATCGGCGTCGAATATGCGAACAACGATGGGGGGTCAATTACAGATAATTAGTTATATCGACTTTAAAAATAATCGCTACAAATAAATATTAACAACGAAATCTTACCTCTTTTTGAAACCGAATACAAAGGTCTGCTTGGTCCTTCAATATCTCACACGGTTGCCGTGTTACTGTTAAACGAAGCGAATATACACCTATAACGTCGGCTAGGCAATAGTAGTTCCTCGCGACTTTCATATAACATACTGCGGCGATATACGTACTCTAATGGTGTTTGAATCCGCTATGCATTCTGGACGTGGCGTCGAATTTTCG
This sequence comes from Habropoda laboriosa, assembly GCF_001263275.1. Classification (NCBI taxonomy): domain Eukaryota; kingdom Metazoa; phylum Arthropoda; class Insecta; order Hymenoptera; family Apidae; genus Habropoda; species Habropoda laboriosa. Next base: position 2,712 of record NW_017105412.1, read on the forward strand.
AACTACGCTGGTGGGGGAAAATACAGATAATTAAATACTTCGACATTAATACTAATTCCTGAATGTAAATGTGACCAACGAAATCTTACCATTTTTTGATACCGAATACAAATGTGTGGATTGGTTTTTCAATAGGTCAAACGGTTCCCGTGTTACTGTTAAACGAAGCGAATATACCCCTATAACGTCGCGCTTGGAGATTGTATTTCATCATGATTTTCTCGTAAAGTATCGGTTCGATACACGTACTCTAAATGGAGTATGATTCTGCTGTGCATTCGGGACATCGGAGCCGAATTGCCGATCAGCGTTACTGGGGGCAAATACAGATAATTAAATATTACGACGTTAAAAATATTTCTAAAGCTAAAGGTGACCAACGCATTCTTACCATTTTTTGGTACCGAATATAAAGTAGTGACTTGTTTTAACAATAGCGCAAACGGTTCCCGTGTTCCAGTTAAACGAATAGAATATAAACATATACCGTCACGCTAGAGATATTATTTCTTCGCGATTTTCACGTAACATGCTGCGTCGATATTCGTACTCTAAATTGTGTTTGATTCTGCTATGCAATCAGGACTTCGGCCCCGAATTTTCGAACTACGATGGTGGGGAAAAATAAAGATAATTAATTATTTCGACGTTAATAATAATTGCTAAAACTAAATGAGACCAACGAAACCTTACCTTTTTTTGGTACCGAATACAAATTTGAGGTTTGTGTTTACAATAGCTCAAACAGTTCCCGTGTTACTGTTAAACGAAGAGAATATACAAATATAACGTTGGCTAGGTGATAATAGTTCATCGCGATTTTCACGTAACGTACCGGTACGATGATCGTACTCTACATGGAGTACTATTCTGCTATGCATTCTGGAAATCGGCATCGTATTTTCGAACTACGATGGTGGGGGCAAATACAGATAACTAAATATTTCGCCGTGAAGAACAATTTCTAGAACTAAATGCGACCAACGAAATCTTGCTCATTTTGGTACCAAAGACAACGGTGTGCTTAGTTATTCAAAACTCAAACGGTTCCCGTGTTACTGTTATACGAAGCGAATATACACATATAACGTCGCTCATGGAGATAGTATTTCTTCGCGATATTCACATAACATACTGGGGCGATACTCGTACTCTAAATGGCGTACGATTCTATTATGCAATCTGGACTCCGGCGACGAATTTTCGAGCAACGATGTGGGGGAAAATACAGATAGGTAAATATTTCCAGTTTAAAAATAATTCCTGAACCTAAATGTGACCAACGAAATATCACTATTTCTTGATACCGATTACAAAGGTGTGCTTTGTTATTCAAAGCTAAAACGGTTCCGTTCTTACCGTTAAAAGAAGCGAATATACACATATAATGTCGCGCATGGTTATTTTATTTCTTCGCGACCTTCGCATATCATACTGGGACGATTCACGTCCTCTAAATGGCCAACGGTTCTGCTATGCATTTTGTACGCCGGCGTCGAATTTTCGAACTACGATGTGGTTAAAAATACAAGTAATTAAATATTACGTCGTTAGTAATAATACCAGCAAATAAATGTTCCGAACGAAATCTTACCATTTTTTGGTACCGAATACAAAGGTGTGGTTTGTATGTTCAATAGCTCAGTTGTTTCCCGTGTTACTGTTAAAGGAAGCGACTATACATCTACAACGTCGAGCTTGCAGTTAGTATTTCGTAGCGACTTTCACGTAACGTACCAGTACGATAATCGTACTCATAATGAATTACGTTTCTGCAATGCATTCTGGACATCGGCGTCGAATTCTCTCTCTACGATGATGGGGCAAATACAGATAACTAAATATTGCGACTTTATAAATATTCCCTACAAATAAATGTTCTCAACGGAATCTTACTTTTTTTGATACCGAAAACAAAGGTGTGCTTTGTTATTCAAAGCTCTAAAGGATCTGGTCTTACTGTTGAACGAAGCGAATATACACATATAACGTCGGCTAGGCGATAGTAGTTCTTCGCGACATTAACACAACATACTGCGGCGATATTCGTTCTCTAATGGTATTTGATTCCGCTATGCATTCTGGACGTGGCATCAAATTTTCGAACTACGATGTCGCAGGAAAATACAGATAATTAAATATTTCGACTTTAAAAATAATACCTTCGGCTAAATGTATGCAATAAATCTTACAATTTTTCGACCCCGAATATAAAGGTGTGCTTGGTTATTCAAAGCTCAAAAGGTTGCGGAGTTACTGTGAAACGAAGCGAATATACACATATAACGTCGCACATGGATATAGTAGTACTTCGCGAACTTCCATATCATACTGGGACCATTCGGGTCCTCTAATTGGCGTACGGTTCTGCTTTGCATTCTGGTCGCCGGCGTCGAATTTTCGAAATACGATGTGGGGGAAAATACAGATATTTAAATATTACGTCGTTAGTAATAATACCAACAAATAAATGTTCCCAACGAAATCTTACCATTTTTTGGTACCGAATACAAAGCTGTGGTCTGTTTTTTCATTACCTCAAACGGTTCCCGTGTAACAGTTAAACGAAGCGAATATACACATATAACGTCGCGCTTGGAGATAGTATTTCTCACGATTTTCACGTATCGTACCGGTACGATACTCGTACTCTAAATGGAGAACATTTCTGCTATGCATTCTGAACATCGGTGCCGAATTTTCGAACTACGATCTTGGGGAAAATACAGATAATTAATTATTTCGACGTTATTATTAATTCTTAAAACTAAATGTGACAAAGAAATCTTACCATTTTTTGATGCCGATTACAAGGTTGTGCTTTGTTATTCAGAGCTCAAACGGTTCCGGTCTTACCGTTAAAAGAAGCGAATATACACATATAATGTGGCGCATGGTTATTGTATTTCTTCGCGACCTTCGCATATCATACTGGGCCGATTCACGTCCTCTAAATGGCCAACGGTTCTGCTATGAATATTGTACGCCGGCGTCGATTTTTCGAACTACGATGTGGTTAAAAATACAAGTCATTAAATA
>NW_017105413.1:0-583 GCF_001263275.1 Habropoda laboriosa
ACATTTCGTTTGTCTCATTTAGTTTTAGAAATTATTTTTCACGTCGGAATATTTAAGTATCTGCGTTTGCCCCCAACATCTTAGTTTTAAAATACGACGCCGTCGTCCAGAATACATAGCAGAATCAAGTACCATTTAGAGTACTGATATCGCCGCAGTAGGTTAGGTGAAAGTCGCGAAGAACTACTATCGCCTAGCCGATGTTATAGGTGTATATTCCCTTCGTTTAACAGTAACACGGGAACCGTTTGAGCTATTGAAAATACAAACCACACCTTCGTTTTCGCTACCAATAAAAGGTAAGATTTCGTTGGGAACATTTATTTGTTGGAATTATTTCTAACGTCGAAATATTTAATAATCTGTATTTTCCCCCACATCGTAGTTCGAAAATTCGAGAAGTCCAGAATGCATAGCAGAATCATACTCCATAGAGAGTACGAGTATCGTATGGTACGTTACGTGAAAATCGCGAAGAAATGCCATCTCCAAGCTCGACGTTGTATGTGTCTATTCGCTGCGTATAACTGGTACACGGGAACCGTTCGAGGTAAATGAAAAAACAAACCACAAATTTTTATTC
>NW_017105414.1:0-869 GCF_001263275.1 Habropoda laboriosa
TGCTATGCATTCTGAACGCCGGAGTCAAATTTTCGAACAACGATGTCTGTGAAAATACAAGTAATTATATGTTTCGTCCTTAGAAATAATTCCAACAAATAAATGTTCCCATCGATATCTTACCTTTTTTTGGTACCGAATACAAAGGTGTGGTTTGTTTTTTCAATAGTTCAAACGGTTCCCGTGATACTGGTAAACGAAGCAAATATACACCTATAACGTCGCGCATGGAGATAGTATTTCTTCGCGATTTTAACGTATCGTACCTGTACGATAAACGTACTCGAAAAGGTGAACGATTCTGCTAAGCCTTCTGGACGTCGGCGTCGAATTTTCGAGATCCGATGTTGGGGGAAAATACAGATAATTAAATATTTCGACTTTGAATCTAATTCGGTCAGCTAAATGTATCCAACGAAATCTTACAATTTTTTGATCCCGAATATAAAGGTGGGCTTGGTTCTTCAATATCTCACACGGTTGCCGGGTTACTGTTAAACGATGCGAATATACACCTATAACGTCGCGCATGGAGATAGTACTTCTTCGCGACTTTTACGTAACGTACCGGGACGATAATCGTACTCTAAATGGCGTACGACTCTGCTGTGCATTCTGGACGTCGGCGTCGAAATTGCGAACTACGATGGTGGGGGAAAATATAGATAACTAAATATTTCGACGTTAAAACTAATTCCTAAATCTAAATGTGGCCATTGAAACCTTACCTTATTTGGTACCGAATACAAAGGTATGGTTTGTCTTTGCAATAGCTCAAACGGTTCCCGTGTTAATGTTAAACGAAGCGAATATGCACCTATATCGTCGCGCATGGAGGTAGCATATCTTCGCGATATTCACGTAACGTA
>NW_017105415.1:0-2625 GCF_001263275.1 Habropoda laboriosa
GGAACCGGTATGGTACTTGTATTCTAAATGGAGTACATTTCTGCAATGCATTCTGGACGCTGGTGTTATAAAACGGGTGTGTGCACGGCTTGTTCCACCGGATATCACCCGCTTTATTATAGGGGTTTACGACTCGCGTTCCGAACGGTCGTCGGCAGGCTGTCAGGTGTTCGCGGACTTCGACCGGTATCACCAGCCTTGCGACGTCGTTCGGGTTTTGGTCCTGATATAAAGGCGCGTGTTTCCCGATTCGCGGTAGACGTGGGTGTAGATAGGAGGGCTCGGACGTGCCAACGTATGGTTAACGAAGGTAGCCGAAGGAGATGGTCCACTAGCGTATAGTTTACACCGTGTGCCACCGGATATGAAGGTGTTCGGTGTAAGACGGGAGGGCTCGGACGTGCCAACGTATGGTTAACGAAGGTAGCCGAAGGAGGTGGTTTATTCGGGATTGGTTAACGACGCGTGACACCGGAGGATGTGTCGGGTGTAAGACAGGAGTGCTCGGACGTGCCAACGTATGGTTAACGAAGGTAGCCGAAGGAGATGGACCATTCGGCGTATGGTTAACGCCGCGTGCCACCGGACAGTGTGTCGTAGGTGAGATAGGAGGTCTCGGACGTGCCAACGTATGGTTAACGAAGGTAGCCGAAGGAGATGGACCACTAGCGTTTGGTTAACGCTATGTGCCACCGGATAAGAAGGTGTTTGGTATTCGCGAGTCGTAGTCGTTGATATACCTCGAGCGGTAAAGGTATATCTGTCGTGGGGTTAGCTGGTACGTTACTATACTACTCAGGATGGGTTGATTGAATATGGACACGAGTAGTACTCTATATTCCTATATTCTATTATAAATTACAAAATTTTACGTTGGTCGATTCTTGACTCGGCAAGAATCTCCCTTCTCGACTTTACGCGGTGAGAGCGCGGAGGAGTCGTAAACAGTACTATTTTGATTGACACTTACGAAATACGTACGCGACGTTTTATTGCTCGAAGGGGACTGGAACCCGATCTTGCTCGTATCAAGTACTAACGGACAGAGTGACGTTATGTTCAAAATCTGACTTAGAGACTGCCCCCGATCGTCGAAAATCCTACCCTTTTATACCCCGAAAACTAAGATTTTTGGTGGTGGGGAACGTCAGATTTCCGTGGGAATTGAATGTAAGCTCATCCCTTTGCTTGGCGACTATCGGGGGGGTGCGTGTTAGACTAAACATTCGGCGCCGCACGCTTCGGGTAGAACGCGTACGTAACATCTCCCCCCTCAGAGGGAACATCGTTTATTATGATGCTTCCACAATGAGAGCCGAAACGTGTGGTGCCGTGTTTTACAATGGTTACGCAAAAATAATAAGAAATTATTATATATAAATAAAAAGTTATAGAAATACATGAAATTAAAACTAATTATATCTAGTGTAAGCTTTAAAAATAATTAAAATAAAAGAAAAATTAAAACTATGGGCTATGTATTAATATAATGGTTGGAATACTATAAACTGAAGAAGATAACGGGGTAAAATTAAAATCCTTAAATGATAAAGATAAAGAAAAATGACAAATAATAAAGAAAAATAGACCTGGGGGGTTTAGGGGCGATGGAGTGTCCAGGTGGTCGCCTTATTCCAGGGGGTCGCTGGTGGTTGGTCGTGGTTGTGTGTTTCTGTAGCGCCTTGTGAGCTCCAGTCCTCGTGTAATCCTTTTTACACAATCAGGGCACTCGCTGGCAGGTGTTCGCGGACTTCTCTCTGGAGTTCATGGTCCACTGGTACTTTTGGTTTTTCCTTAATCGGCTGTATCCTCTGATAAGTATGCAGGTTTTAGTTTGTCCTGATGTTTGATGATGGTGTGGCGATCGTCGACTCTCAGGACGACGTTATTCCTTTCTGTTTTGTCTTCGATCCGAAATGGTCCTATGTATTGCGGGTCGAATTTATTAGTACGTGGTTCCTTTAAAATGTAAACGTATTGGCCTGTCTTGAATTCCTTGGGACGTGCATGTTTATCGTAGTAACGTTTGGAACGTTCCTTTGCTTTGATAGTGTTGTCTGCAGCGAGGTTGCGAATTTCCGTCATTTTTGAAATTAATTCTGCGAGGTATGACCCGTATGTTTCCAATTCTTCTCCGCTTGGAAATGATGTTGGTGTGCGTGCTGGTTTTCCGAATACCAGCTCGTGTGGTGTAAAATTAGTGGCTTCGTGAATAGAAGTATTGTATGAGAACATTGCGAAGGGGATCAACAGATCCCAGTCCTCGTAAGAATTCATGTAGTGTTTCAAGTATTCCGTGAGGACGATGTGACTTCTTTCCAATGATCCGTTTGTCTGTGGTCGGTAACCGGAGGTGGTAAATTGTTTGATTTTAAAAATTTCTGCTAAGTGTGTCATAATTTTTCCCAGAAAACTTGTTCCTTTGTCCGTTAGAATTGCTCGTGGTGTTCCGAAAACTGCAATGAAGTGCCTCGCGAAGGCATCTGCGTTTCAATAGCTCAAACTGTTCCAGTGTAACAGTTAAACGAAGCGAATACACACATATAACGTCGCGCTCGTAGGTAGTATTTCTTCGCGATTGTCACGTAACTTACCGGTACGAAACACGTTCTCTAAATGGAGTAC
>NW_017105416.1:0-673 GCF_001263275.1 Habropoda laboriosa
TATTTCTTCCTTCCTTTTCTCCGCCTTCGTTGATCTTTCAAAATCAGACCAGCTTGCAGTAACATTTTTCATTTACCTCTTTCGTGACACATTTTTGACCTAGATTCAACCTATATAAAAGAATCTACGCGATTTTATCGTCAGTTGAATAGCGTTCCTTGTAACTGTCCCGATACACTTACGAACGGAAGTGTATTTAGTTTATCGTTGAAGTTGGCTGCACTATCGATCTCCGAGCGCGAAACGAAAGTATCTATTTACCGTTCGATAACGGCGATTATTCGGCGCGTTTTCAAACGTGACAGCTAGTCGAAACTTTCGAAACAATTTCACGGTGTGTCTTCTTCTTACCTCTATGTTCAACCTGCTAATTGACAGCGATGGCGGCGAACGGTTCCCCCTTAATCTACAGAGACGAATGTGTCGCGACATTGATACACGCGTCTTCCACCGCGATTATCCCTGCAAAGCTCGTCCAGAGATCCAGACATGTTGGCCTACTCCCGTTCGATTCCGAGCGTCGCATTCGTCCAATCGCGGGATTTCGATTTCCAAGTGGAACTCGTTGAAAATAACGTGTTTTATTAACAACCTTCACGGACGAACGTCGCCAAATAAACGACACCACGCGCCTACTCGTGAAAATAACTATAGTCGGGGCCACAATATAGCG
>NW_017105417.1:0-458 GCF_001263275.1 Habropoda laboriosa
AGAAAACAGCAGTATTTCACTTTGTATTCGTTAAAACACGTTTTACGTGTCATCACATGTAAATTAAAGAGAGAACTGTCGTGTGCAGTACTGCAAAACGTTACAGTAGCGAGAAACCAGCATTATTTCAGTTTACATTCGTTAAAACACGTTTTACGTGTCATCACATGTAAATTAAAGAGAGAACTGTCGTTTGCAGTACTGCAAAACGTTACAGTAGCGAGAAACCAGCATTATTTCAGTTTACATTCGTTAAAACACGTTTTACGTGGCGAAACATGCATAATAATGAGAAATCAGTCGTTTGCAGTACTCAATACGTCTTGGTCGCGAGAAAACAGCAGAATTTTAGTTTGTATTCGTTAAAACACGTTTTAAGTGGCGAAACATGCAATATAAATACAAAGCAATCGTTTGCAGTACTGCAAAACGTGATTGTAGCAACAAATCAGCATTAC
>NW_017105418.1:0-410 GCF_001263275.1 Habropoda laboriosa
AGGGATAGTTCTGCCTCAAGGCTAAGGAAGGCCATATTGCCAAGGGGGTCCTCTTGACTAGTTCTTTCAGGAAGGAGAGAATTGTATCAGCACTCTTGCAGTATAGTTCAAAATACAAGGATTCACTCGCTTTAACCGCCCACGTGTATATTTTATTCCACCGCTCACCACCGTCATCCTGACCGTTTTTACCTTACAGACATTTCGCGCTCTGCACACGTTCTCAAATACATAGTTTAATAACAAGCTGTTTTGCGTTAACTATCAATCTACCGTGCACTACCTTAAATGGTCTTGTGGCGGCCCATGCAGCGCGCATGGTGCCACATTGTAAACACCATCGAGATTGCGAGACGCACGCAACGGACGTGTCTTTCGTCGCTGTCGATGTCGCGGCGGGCCGATAAGGA
>NW_017105419.1:0-304 GCF_001263275.1 Habropoda laboriosa
ATCGACTGCTTTATTTTTTAAAAGGTACATTCTCCTCGCATTTTCGAAGGCGAGAGCAATTTTAATATTAAGTAAATAGAATTTAACGAAATTTTCAGAGACAAACGAAGTGAAATTCAAAGCTAGGTTAGGTCTTCCAAAATAAAAGAATATGAATTTCCTTTTTAACGAAGTTACCAGTTCATATCAACTGCTTTATTTTTTAAAAGGTACATTTTCCTCGCATTTTCGAAGGCGAGACCAATTTTGATATTAAGTAAATAGAATTAAACGAAATTTTCAGAAAGAAACCAAGTGAAATTCA
>NW_017105420.1:0-885 GCF_001263275.1 Habropoda laboriosa
ATTAAATTCTAAATGTTAAATTTTAAATATTAAAAATTCTCCCTCGCGAAACTTATTAGAAAAAGATATCAACTTTTGCACAGTAGCAAAGATATAAGGAGAAAGATGAATTAACTATACATATATCTAGAGCAAAGTATCTCAAAACGACCAGAAGGGGACAAAATATAATCAGCAAATGGCCTATGCAGTAGACAGATACTGTAAGAAAGACACTTATCACGTATTTTTTGCATCGCCTATGATTCTCCATATTACTACTTTAAAAGAAATGTTTAAAAAATCTACTCTAAAAGCAGCAAAAACGATTTTAAAAATTGCACAATTAATCGTTAGTTTCCATCAAATTTAGTCTCTTTAAACGTCTGATAAAATACTGCCTATACTTAAATAGTCTACATTCTCGACACTATTTCTTTCACTGGAATTTCGGAATTTTTTCGCTTTTTCGATTAGTGCGCGTTTCTAACGATATCCGGACTTAGTTTATTTAATTTTGTAACGGAATATCGTTTAAAGAATAAGTGTTTCACAAAAGGAAATGGGTGTGGTGTGTAAGGAAGAAATGAGAAGACTGTAAAACAGTATTGGCATATTGTAACCTTTTGTAAAATACATTTTGTACAGTTATATTACAATAAATAATTGATTCTTTGGTAAATTATTACATTTCTTCATGTTTCCCGATGTTGTTGAAATCCTTTCCTTGATTCCTGTGGTGGTCTGAAAGAACATGCGTTTTACAACGTTGTGCTTTTTCGCGAATAGCGAGCGCAGCACAAAGTTGCAAAAGGAGAAATCGCTTTTGCAACTTTGTTGCCGAGAGCCCCTCCCGGAAATTGCACAATGTTGCAAACGCGTTACAGGTTTGCAACTTTGTTGCCG
>NW_017105421.1:0-358 GCF_001263275.1 Habropoda laboriosa
TGGATTTTTTTTTATAACAATATCCCCGAGTTTAACCGTACCCACTGTTCATTTGTTTAATTGGACATATGTACTGTCGATTGATAGTTAATTAACGCACGCACCACTGACTGATTAATTGTTAATAACGACTTTAATATCTCTTACTTTAACACCTACTACTGCGATATCTTCGACAATTGTTTAATTACCTATACTATTATTACACTTCATTAACAACTCCCACTGTTAATTTATTCATTCAGACGTACATACCACCGATTATAATATACGCCATCAACTAATTAATTGTTATCAACGACTGATTTAATAGCGACCATATACCACTGCGGGTGCGCGCGAGTTCGGCATTGTGTTG
>NW_017105422.1:0-1807 GCF_001263275.1 Habropoda laboriosa
TACCTGGCGCCCTCCCAATTATATAGCCTTACTCGGGCATTGGGGGCTCTGCCCGAGCCGACGCTTTAGACCCGCCATAATCGTGGGAACTAATATGGAATCCAAAACAAAAAACAAAAATAAAAACGTAGAGTTGGTAGGTGGGAAGATTGGTGAGAAGACCGCGTCGGGGGAACGCGCGCGGCGCGAGTTAGAAAAGAAGGGGGCGCCGGTGACCGAGGTGATGGAGATTTCACCCTCCTCCGAAGTCACAAGTGAGTGTATTCGTAAAAGGAATGAAAGTTGTGAGCGTGCTTGTGTGAGTGAAAGAGTGAGCGTGAGCCTAGATAGAATGAGTGCGAGATCTGTGTGTAGTGTGGGTAGTGTGAAAAGTGCTGCGAGTGTTTTGAGTGATGAGAATAGAGGCAAAAAGAGACGAGTGAATGATGATTGTGTGACTGATGACTTTGAGCACGAAGAATTGACGCGTGTAAAGAGTGTGAGCGATAAATTGAGGCGGTTCGTTCTCTCGGAGAACAACCGCATCTCAAAAGTTGCATGTGAGGGAATACTTGGACTTATGTCCGAGTATGAGGAATGTGTGATGCGAGTGATTGCGAAGAATGAGAGACTGGAAGGAAGACTGCAAGAAAGACAACTGCAGGAGCGTGAGAGTGTGAGAAGAATGAATGTGCCAGAGTGTTATGCCGATGTGGCAAAACGGAATGTTGGTGTGAGTGATGTTCGTGTGAATCGTGATGGTGTGAATGCGCGTGCGAGTGTGCGTGAAAATGTGAGTATGCGTGAAAATACCAGAGCGAGAATGCGTGAGAGTAAGGTTGCGCCACGAAAGGCTTACGCCGTCGTGGTAAAACCGGTGAATGAGGATGTGAATGTTACGAGTGAGGAAATAAAGAATAAGGTTTTGAATGAAGTAAGTGAGTTGTTGAATGTGCGTGTGAGTGCACTAAGAAAGACGAGAAATGTGGGCATTGCGATTGAGACTGTGAGTGAAAGAGAGAGAGCTATCATACGTGACTGCACGAAATTTAAAGAAATCGGCCTGAAGGTCGATCTTCCAAGGAAGATCGGCCCGAAGGTGATTTTGTATGATGTTCCGAATGAGATGACGAGTGAATGTTTAATGAATGATTTGTATAAAAGGAATCTGAGAGAATATATGAGTGTGAATGAGTTTAAAGAACGAGTGAGAATTATAAGTCGAAGCAATAAAAAAGACGCGAAAGAAGGGAATGTAGTGCTGGAAATGAATGTGCGAGCGAAAGAGAGAATTCTGAAAGAGGGAAGAGTGTATGTTGGCTGGAATGCCTTTAAAGTAAGAGAAATTGAATGTGTCATGAGGTGTTTCAAATGTTATGGTTTTGGGCACATGATGCGTGAATGTAAGGTGAATGAGAAAGTGTGTAGAAAGTGTGGAGTGCAAGGGCATGAAAGTTTTGTATGTGGAGCGAAAGAAGAATGCAGAAATTGCAAAGAGCGAAAGAGACCATGTGGTCACTCCGTGCTTTCGAAGGACTGCCCGGAGTACCAAGGTATGCTTGAGAGAATGAGAATGAGAGTAAGCGATGACTGATTGTATGAATGTGATCCAGGTGAATTGTCAGCGTGCGAGTGCGGTTATGAATGATTTGGGTGTGATGATGTGTGAAAGAGGTATGAGTGTGGCGCTCCTGCAGGAGCCCTATGTTGCGTATGGTGAAGTGAAGGGTCTGCCAACCCACATGAGAGTGTATGCGTGTGAGAATGTGATCAAAGCGTGCGTGGTGGTGAATGATAACAGTGTGGAGTCAATGTTGGTGAATGAGTG
>NW_017105423.1:0-663 GCF_001263275.1 Habropoda laboriosa
TATATTTTATTCGATGGTATGCATGTCTAATTAAACAAATTAACAGTGGTTGTTATGAAACTCAAGCGCGTTGTTATAAAAAAAAAAAAACTAACCTGGTGCAGGTCACAGGAGCAAGGAACAGGGGTTGATATATGATATTCGAGTGCAATAACGGTTAATTTAATTTTTTGTAGATCAAGGTGAATCAATTAATGCAGTAACATACGTAAAAGCAGTGGTTGACATTAGAGTGTTTAATAACAGTTAATTAGTTCATGGCGTATATTTTAATCGATGGGATGCATGTCTAACTGAACAAATTAACAGTGTTGGTTATTAAACACTTGCCCTTTATTATAAAAAAAAACTAACCTGATGCAGGTCTCGGGAGCAAGGAACAGTGGTTGGTATGTGTTATTAGAGTGTAATAAGGGTAAATTTAATTTTTTGATGATAAAGAGTTAGCAATTTATAAAGTAACTGTCCTATAAACCGCGGTTGACATGGCAGTGGTTAATAACTATTTATTAATTGATGGCGTATATTTTATTCGATGGTATGCGTGTCTAATTAAACAAATTAACAGTGGTTGTTATGAAACTCGAGAGCGTTGTCATAAAAAAAAAAAAATACTAACCTGATGCAGGTCACTGGAGAAACAAACAGTGGTTGGTATGTGTT
>NW_017105424.1:0-2641 GCF_001263275.1 Habropoda laboriosa
CCTAGCCGACGTTATACGGGTCCATTCGCTTCGTTTCAGAGTAACAAACGAACCGTGTACGATTTTGAAGGACCAATCACACCTTTATATTCGGGATTAGAAAATTGTAAGATTTCGTTGTATACATTTAGCTGAAGGAATAATTTTTAAAGTGAAATATGTCATTAATTGTATTTGCCCACACCAACGTTGTTCTTATATTCGAAGCCGTGGTCCAGAATGCATAGCAGAATCGTACGCCATTTAGAGTACGACAATTGCCGCAGTATGTTCTGTGAAAGTCGCGAAGAACTACTATCCCCTAGCCGACGTTATAGGTGCACATGCACTTCGTTTAACAGTAACACGGCAACCGTGTGAGATATTGAAGAACCAAGCACAACTGCTTTTTCGGGACCAAAAAGAGGCAAGATTTCGTTGGTCACATTTAGTTTTAGGAATTATTTTTAAAGTCGAAATATTTAATTATATGTATTTGCCCCCACCATCTTATTTCGAAAAGTCGACGCCGATGTCCAGATTGCATAGCAGAATAAACACTATTAGAGAACGAATATCGCCGCAGTTTGTTATGTGAAAGTCGCGAAGAACTACTATCGCCTAGCCGACGTTATAGTTGTATATTCCCTTCGTTTAACTGGTACACGGGAACTGTTTGACCCATTGAAAACACAAACCACAAATTTGTATTCGGTACCAAAAAAAGGTAAGCTTTCGTTGGTCACATTTAGCTGAAGGAATTATATTTAAAGTCCAAATATTTAATTATCTGTATTTTCCCCCACACCGTAGTTCGAAAATTCGACGCCGACCTCCAGAATGCATAGCAGAACCGTACGCCATTTAGACGACACGTATCGTACCGGTACGTTTCGTGAAAATCGCCGAGAAATACTATCTCCAAGCGAGACGTTATATGTGTATATTCACTTCGTTTAATAGTAACACCGGAACCGTATGAGCTATTGAAACAACAATTCACAACATTGTATTCGGTACCAAAAAATGGTAAGGTTTCGTTGCTCGCATTTAGCTGAAAGAATTATATTTAAAGTCGAAGTATTTAATAATCTGTATTTTCCCCCACATCGTATTTCGAAAATTCGATGCCGACGTCCAGAATGCATAGCAGAAGCGTACGCCATTTAGTGTACGACAATTGCTGCAGGATGTTATGTGAAAGTCACGAAGAACTACTATTGCCTAGCCGACGTTATACGTGTATTTTCCCTGCGTTTAACAGTAACACGGCAACCGTGTGAGATATTGAAGAACGAAGCACACCGTTGTATTCGGTATCAAAAAAAGGTAAGATTTCGTTGGGAACATGTATTTGTGGCGAATATTCTTATAGTCGAAATATTTAGTTATGTGTATTTGCCCCCACTATCGTTGTTCGAAAATTCGACGCCGAAATCCACAAAGCTTAACAGAATCGTACGCCATTTTGAGGAAGAATATCGTCCCAGTATGATATGCGAATGTCGCGTAGAACTATTATAACCATGTGTGGCGTTATTTGTGTATATTCTCTTCGTTTAACAGTAAGACCGGTACCGTTTGAGTTTTGAATAACAAAGCACACCGTTGTCTCCGGTATCAAAAAATGGTAAGATTTAGTTGGTCACATTTAGTTTTAGGAATTATTTTTAACGTAGAAATATTTAATTATCAGTATTTTCCACCAAATCGTAGTTCGAAAATTGGACGCCGGAGTCCAGAATGCATAGCAGAAACAAACACCATTAGAGTACGAATATCGCCGCAGTATGTTATGTGAAAGTCGCGAAGAACTACTATCGCCTAGCCGATGTTATAGATGTAAATTCCCTTCGTTTAACATATACACGTCAACCGTGTGAGATATTGAAGAACGAAGCACACCGTTGTATTCGGTATCAAAAAATGGTAAGATTTCGTTGGTCACATTTAGTTTTAGGAATTATTTTTAAAGTCGAATTATTTAGTTATCTGTATTTGCCCCCATCATCGTGGAGAGAGAATTCGAGGCTGATGTCCAGAATGCATAGCAGAATCGTACTCCATTTAGAGTACGAGTATCGTACCGATACGTTACGTGAAAATCTCGAAGAAATACTATCTCCAAGCGCGACGTTATAGGTGTATATTCGCTTCGTTTAACAGTAACACGGCAACCGTGTGAGATAATGAAGTACCAAGGTCACCTTTATATTCGGGATCAAATAATTGTAAGATTTCGTTGGATACATTTAGCTGAACGAATTAAATTTAAAGTGGAAATATTTAACTATCTGTATTTTCCTCCGACATCGTAGTTCGGAAATTTGACGCCGGTGTCCAGAATGCATAGCAGAACCGTACGCCATTTGGAGGACGAGAATTGTCAAAGTATGATATGGGAAGGTCGCGAAGAACTACTATAACCGTGTGCGACGTTATATGCGTATATTCGCTTCGTTTAACAGTAACACCTGAACTGTTTGAGCTTTGCATTACAAAGCACAACTTTGTATTCGGTATCAAAAAATGGTATCGAGTACGAGTATCGTACCGGTACGTTACGCGAAAATCGCGCAGAAATACTATTTCCAAGAGTGACGTTATATGTGAATATTCGTTTCGTTTAACAGTAACAGGGGAAACGTTTGAGCTTTGAAAA
>NW_017105425.1:0-534 GCF_001263275.1 Habropoda laboriosa
GTTAAACGAAGCGAATATACACATATAACGTCGCACATGGTTATAGTAGTTCTGCGCGTCCTTTGCAAATCATACCTTGACGATTCTCTCCCTCTAAATGGCGTACGGTTCTGCAATGCATATTGGACGCCGGCGTCGAATTTTCGAACTATGATGTGGGGGAAAATACAGATTATTAAATTTTTCGAATTTAAATATAATTCGTTCAGCTAATTGTATACAACGAAATCCTACAATTTTCTGATCCCGAATGTAAAGGTGTGCTTGGTTCTTCTATATCTCACACTGTTGCCGTGTTACTGATAAACGAAGGGAATATACACCTATAACGTCGGCTAGGCGATAGTAGTTCTTCGCGACATTCACTTAACATACTGCGGCGATACTCGTACTCCAAATAGAGTATGATTGTGCTGTGCATTCTGTACTTCGGCGCCTAATTTTCGAACTACTATGTTGGGGGAAACTACAGATACTTAAATACTTCGATGTTAATTATAATTCCTAAAACTAAATTTGACCAACGAAATCTTA
>NW_017105426.1:0-340 GCF_001263275.1 Habropoda laboriosa
TGTATTTGCCCCCACCAAAGTAGTTCGAAAATACGACGCCGATGTCCAGAATGCATAGCAGAATCATTCTCCATTTAGAGGACGCGAATCGTCTCAGTGTGGTATGCGAAGTTCTCGAAGAACTACTATATCCGTGTGCGACGTTATATGTGTATATTCGCTTCGTTTAACAGTAACAAGGCAACCGTGTGAGATATTGAAGAACCAAGCACACCTTTATATATGGGATCAAAAAAATTGTATGATTTATTGTATACATTTAGCTGAAGGAATTATATTTAAAGTCGAAATATCTAGTTATCTATATTTGCCCCCACCATCGTAGTTCGAAAATTCGGCG
>NW_017105427.1:0-543 GCF_001263275.1 Habropoda laboriosa
GGTTGCCCTGTTACTGTTAAACGAAGGCAATATACACCTATAACGTCGGCTAGGCGATAGTAGATCTTCGCGACTTTCACATAAAATACTACGGCGATATTGGTACTCTACTTGGTGTTTGATTCGGCTATGCATTCGGGACGTCGGCGTTTAATTTTAATACTACGATGGTGGGGGCAAATACAGATCACTAAATATTTTGACTTTAAAAATAATTCCTTAAACTAAATGTAAATCTTGCCTCTTTTTGGTGACGAATACGAAGTTGTGCTTGGTTCTTCAATATCTCACACGGTTGCCGTGTTACTGTTAAACGAAGGGAATATACACCTATAAGATCGGCTAGGCGATAGTAGTTCTTCGCGACATTCATATAACATACTGCGGCAATTGTTGTACTCTAAATGGAGTACGATTCTGCAATGCTTTCTGGACATCGGCGCCGAATTTTCGAACTACGTTGTGGTTTAAAATACAGACAATTAAATATTTCGAATTTAAATAAAATTCCTTCAGCTAAATGTATCCAACGTAATATTACCT
>NW_017105428.1:0-2593 GCF_001263275.1 Habropoda laboriosa
TTTCTGCAAAACGTGGTTTCTCTTGAGAAAACAGCAGTAGTTCAGTTTATCTTCGTTAAAACTTGTTTTACGCGGCGAAACATTCAAAATAAACTGAAAACATTAGCGTGCAGTACTGCAAAACGAGGTTTGCCGCGTGAAGTGAGCAGTATTTCAGTTTATATTCGTTTATATTAGTTTCACGTGGCGAAACATGCATAATAAAGAGCAAACAGTCGTGTGCAGTGCTGCAAAACGTGGTTTGTCGCGAGAAAAAAGCAGTATTTCAGTTTATATTCGTTAAAACTCGTTTACCGTGGCGAAGCATGCAAAATACAGAGAAAACAGATGTTTGCATTACTGCGAAACGTGGTTTGTCGCGAGAAAACAGCAGTATTTCAGTTTACATTCGTTAAATCACGTTTTACGTGTCGAAAAATGCATAATAAACAGAAAACAGTCGTGTGCAGTAATGCAACAACGTGGTTTGTCGCGAGAAAACAGCAGTATTTCAGTTGATATTCGTTTATATTAGTTTTACGTGGCGAAACATGCATAATAAAGAGCAAACAGACGTGTGCAGTGCTGCAAAACGCGCTTTGTCGCGAGAAAACAGCAGTATTTCAGTTTACATTCGTTAAATCACGTTTTACGTGTCGAAACATGCATAATAAAGATATAACAGATGTTTGCAATACAGCGATACGTGGTTTGTCGCGAGAAAACAGCAGTATTTCAGTTTACATTCGTTAAATCACGTTTTACGTGTCGAAACATGCATAATAAAGATATAACAGATGTTTGCAATACAGCGATACGTGGTTTGTCGCGAGAAAACAGCAGTATTTCAGTTTACATTCGTTAAATCACGTTTTACGTGTCGAAACATGCATAATAAAGATATAACAGATGTTTGCAATACAGCGATACGTGGTTTGTCGCGAGAAAACAGCAGTATTTCAGTTTACATTCGTTAAATCACGTTTTACGTGTCGAAACATGCATAATAAAGATATAACAGATGTTTGCAATACAGCGATACGTGGTTTGTCGCGAGAAAACAGCAGTATTTCAGTTTATATTCGTTAAAACTCGTTTACCGTGGCGAAACATGCAAAATTCAGAGAAAACAGTCGTGTGCAGCACTGCAAAACGTGGTTTGTCGCGAGAAAACAGCAGTATTCAGTTTATATTCGTTAAAACTCGTTTACCGTGGCGAAACATGCAAAATTCAGAGAAAACAGTCGTGTGCAGCACTGCAAAACGTGGTTTGTCGCGAGAAAACAGCAGTATTCAGTTTATATTCGTTAAAACTCGTTTACCGTGGCGAAACATGCAAAATTCAGAGAAAACAGTCGTGTGCAGCACTGCAAAACGTGGTTTGTCGCGAGAAAACAGCAGTATTCAGTTTATATTCGTTAAAACTCGTTTACCGTGGCGAAACATGCAAAATTCAGAGAAAACAGTCGTGTGCAGCACTGCAAAACGTGGTTTGTCGCGAGAAAACAGCAGTATTCAGTTTATATTCGTTAAAACTCGTTTACCGTGGCGAAACATGCAAAATTCAGAGAAAACAGTCGTGTGCAGCACTGCAAAACGTGGTTTGTCGCGAGAAAACAGCAGTATTCAGTTTATATTCGTTAAAACTCGTTTACCGTGGCGAAACATGCAAAATTCAGAGAAAACAGTCGTGTGCAGCACTGCAAAACGTGGTTTGTCGCGAGAAAACAGCAGTATTCAGTTTATATTCGTTAAAACTCGTTTACCGTGGCGAAACATGCAAAATTCAGAGAAAACAGTCGTGTGCAGCACTGCAAAACGTGGTTTGTCGCGAGAAAACAGCAGTATTCAGTTTATATTCGTTAAAACTCGTTTACCGTGGCGAAACATGCAAAATTCAGAGAAAACAGTCGTGTGCAGCACTGCAAAACGTGGTTTGTCGCGAGAAAACAGCAGTATTCAGTTTATATTCGTTAAAACTCGTTTACCGTGGCGAAACATGCAAAATTCAGAGAAAACAGTCGTGTGCAGCACTGCAAAACGTGGTTTGTCGCGAGAAAACAGCAGTATTCAGTTTATATTCGTTAAAACTCGTTTACCGTGGCGAAACATGCAAAATTCAGAGAAAACAGTCGTGTGCAGCACTGCAAAACGTGGTTTGTCGCGAGAAAACAGCAGTATTCAGTTTATATTCGTTAAAACTCGTTTACCGTGGCGAAACATGCAAAATTCAGAGAAAACAGTCGTGTGCAGCACTGCAAAACGTGGTTTGTCGCGAGAAAACAGCAGTATTCAGTTTATATTCGTTAAAACTCGTTTACCGTGGCGAAACATGCAAAATTCAGAGAAAACAGTCGTGTGCAGCACTGCAAAACGTGGTTTGTCGCGAGAAAACAGCAGTATTCAGTTTATATTCGTTAAAACTCGTTTACCGTGGCGAAACATGCAAAATTCAGAGAAAACAGTCGTGTGCAGCACTGCAAAACGTGGTTTGTCGCGAGAAAACAGCAGTATTGCAGTTTATATTCGTATAAACACGTTTTACGTGGCTAAACCTGCATAATAAAAAGCAAATAGTTGTGTGCAGTACTGCAACAACATGGTTTGTCGCGAG
>NW_017105429.1:0-814 GCF_001263275.1 Habropoda laboriosa
GATAGTTTGTTGCATGATTCAACTTAATAAAACAGCTTTATTTATTAATTTTGCATTGAATTATCTATTGCATGCAGTAGATTAGTTAGAAATTGTTTATAACTTTTATTGACAAATGAAAAATTAATGTTCTTTTCGTATTAGTTACAGGTGGACCTTCCAGGGAATTTCAAAAATTGGACGAAAATCAGTGAGTCAACCATAAATCAGTCATCGGAGCTCGTTATCGGAGATATGATTGACTTTATTACTAACAAATTTCGATATCTGACTTATAGATGAAGAGTATAGATGAAAGTCCATTCTACATTCTTCATTCTTAAAAATACACAATTGGTCAGGCATTTCCATTGAAATAACGAAAATGTGTTACGCTTGAATGCGACGCCCGTAATACTCACCCAAAGAATGTTAAATAACTTGTAAATTAACTCGAATATGTTAATCAAAGTAATATCGGAATGTAGCTAAACGAGTTGCCTTTCAAACGAAACTAGTTACTTGCATGGGAATTTAGTAAAAAGCAATGAAACTATTGAAAAACCGTAAAGGTGCTTGACGGTGTGCGGTATCGTTCCCGACATTACCTACTAAAATTGTTAATAACTAATTATTGAAAGGGTCTAGCGCATTAAAATGTATATGTGAAAGTTCCTAAAACTCTACGCTTCATTCTTCAATTCTAAAAGTCCACAGAATCATCGTAATTATTGAGTTATTAATGATTCTTTACCGGCCGACTTGATTTGGTCCTGGAAGGTGGAGCTCAGTGGCCCGCCAGCCAATAGGAAACGTTTTCTCTCTATCCTTCTCG
>NW_017105430.1:0-654 GCF_001263275.1 Habropoda laboriosa
TATTCGCATCGGTTAACAGTAACAACGGAAACGTTTGAACTTTGAATAACAAAGCATACCTTTCGATTCGGTATCAAAAAATGGTAAAATTTCGTTGGGAATATTTATGTGTTGGAATTATTTCTAACAACGAAATATTTAATTATTTGTATTTTCCCCCACTTCGCAGTTCGAAAACTCGACGCCGGCGTCCAATATGCATAGCAGAATCGTACGCCATTTAGAGTATGACAATTGCGGCAGTATGTTATGTGAAAGTCGTGAAGAACTACTATCGCCAAGCCGACGTTAGAATTGTATATTCGCTTCGTTTAACAGTAACACGGCAACCGTGTGAACTGTTGAAATAACAAACCCAAACTTTCTATTAAGTACCAAAAGAAGGTAAGATTTCGTTGGTCACATTTAGTTTTAGGAAGTATTTTTAACGTCGAAATATTTAATTATCTGTAATTTCCCCCAGATTGTAGTTCGAAAATTCCACGCCGACGTCCAGAATACATAGCCGAATCAAACACCATTTAGAGTATGTCAATTGCCGCAGTATGTTACGGGAAAGTCGCGATGATCTACTATCGCCTTCCCGACGTCATAGGTGTATATTCGCTTCGTTTAGCAGCAACACGGCAACCGTGTGAGAAAATGAAGGACCAA
>NW_017105431.1:0-354 GCF_001263275.1 Habropoda laboriosa
ACAACCCACGTTTTGCAGTACTACAAACGACTGATTTCTCTTTATTTTCCAGGTTTCGCCACGAAAAACGTGTTCTAACGAATATAAACTGTAATACTGCTACTTTCCCGCGACAACCCGCGTTTTGCAGTACTACAAACGACTGTTTTCTCTTTATTTTGCATGTTTTGCCACATAAATCTTGTTTTAACGAATATAAACTGAAATACTGCTGTTTTCTCGTTACAATCCACGTTTTGCTGTAATGCAGTCGACTGATTTCTCTTTATTTTGCATGTTTCGCAACGTAAGACGTGTTCTCACGAATATTAACTGAAATACTGATGATTTCCCGCGACAGCGCACGTTTTGGAG
>NW_017105432.1:0-308 GCF_001263275.1 Habropoda laboriosa
AAATGTTCCCAAAGAAATCTTGCCTTTTTTTGGTACCGAATCCGAAGGTGTGGAACGTTTTTTGAATAGCTCAAACGGTTTCCGTATTACTGTTAAACGAAGAGAATATACCAATATAACGTCCCTCATGGAGATAGTATTTCTTCGCGATATTCACATAACATACTGCGGTGATAATCGTACTCCAAATGGTGTTTGATCCTGCTATACATTCTGGACGTCGGCGCCGAATTTTCGAAATTAGTTTGTCGGGGAAAATACAGATAATGAATTATTTCGATGTTAAAAATAATTCCTAAAACTAAATG
>NW_017105433.1:0-553 GCF_001263275.1 Habropoda laboriosa
GGCCTCGCCTGAGCGACGGGCTCTCGCTATGGTATTACAGAGTGGTTGTGTCTTTCATCGGTACTGCAGATTACGGTATGTGGTTGTCGGTATGGAAGTGTGTTGACTTATCGACTAGTGGTTAGTGGTGTTGACTTATCGACTAGTGGTTAATGGTATTGACTTGTACAGTGGATTGTCGACTATGTCCTTATTCTATAATGTGCTTAGGCGATCGCGGAGCAAAGGGGTCACGTGGACGTTACACTCGCGAAAAACACGTTTTGCAGTACTGCAAACGACTGTTTTCGCTTTATTTTGCATGTTTCGATGCGTGAGAGAAGGATACAGGTATCTTCTCGTTGGTTGTGGTGAATTTTGTGGTGTGATGGTGTTGAGGATATTCGTTGGTGGTGTGTTGCTCCTGTGGGCGTTCCCGTCGGTGAGTTGAATGCTTTCGTGCTGTGGTTGTGCCGGTGTTTTCCCTTTGAATATGAGTAGCTGCGCTAGTGAGTTCCACATGGCGCCCAGTAGGTGTAAGCTCCACCCGTATACAGCGTGGAGGGCGTATCCA
>NW_017105434.1:0-529 GCF_001263275.1 Habropoda laboriosa
TATCTCCAAGTGCGCCGTTATATGTGTTTATTCGCTTTGTTTAACAGTAACAACTGAACCGTTCGAGCTTTGATAACAAAGCAGACATATGTATTCGGAATCAAAAATTGTAAGAATTCCTTGGTTACATTTAGTTGAAGGAATTATATTTAAATTCGAAATATTTAAAAATCTGTATTTTCTCCCACATCGCAGTTCGAAAATTCGACTCCGGTGTCCAGAATGCATAGCAGAAATGTACGCCATTTAGATTACGACAATTGCAGCAGTATGCTATGTTAATGTCGCGAAGAACTACTATCGCCTAGCCGTCGTTATAGGTGTATATTCGCTACGTTTAACAGTAACATCGGCACCGTTTGAGGTTTGAATAACATAGCACACCTTTGTATTCGGTAACAAAAAACGGTAAGATTTCTTTGGGAACATTTAATTGTTGGAATTATTTGTAACGACGAAATATTTTCTTATTTGTATCTTCCCCCACATCGTAGTTCGAAAATTCGACGCCGGCGTTCAGAATGCATAG
>NW_017105435.1:0-1046 GCF_001263275.1 Habropoda laboriosa
TATTTTTGATTTGTAACGAATGAAATTTTTATCAACATATTTGTCACATTTTTCTGATTAAAACGATACCAAACGCGACATAATTTGTAGCATATTTGCTTACTTAATAAATGATAATAAGTAACAAGTAAATACGTAAATATAATACAAATTTTTCGCGAATTGCGCGCGCGACACAAAGTTGAATGCACACATTGCTGTAGTCTCTATTCTCGAATGCAACATCGATGGAAGCATTATTTAGAATGCAAAACATTGTTGTACGCGGTACTTTTGAATGCAACAGAGCTTGAAGAGTTATATTTTGAACGCAAACATTGCTGCAATCTATATTTTTGATTGCAACATTATTAGAAGCGTTATTTCGAACGCAAACATTATTACCAGCCCTACGCTTGAATGTAACATTGTTACAAGCGTCATTCTCGCTTGTAACATGGTTAACTCCTATTATTTTCGAATGCACATTGTGGCAAACGTCTTATCGCGCTTGCATCTTTGTTGCCTACGTCGCTCCCGAAAATTGCACATTGTTGCAAGCGCGTACCTGGCTTGCAACTTTGTTGCCGAAAATCACTCCCGAAAATTGCACATTGTTGCAAACGCGTACCCGGTTTGCAACTTTGTTGTCGAAAATCGCTCCCGAAAATTGTACATTGTTGCAAGCGCGTACCTGGCTTGCAACTTTGTTGCCGAAAAACGATCCCGAAAATTGCACAATGTTGCAAACGCGTTCTGGGTTTGCAACTTTGTTGCCGAGAGTCGCTCCCGAAAATTGCACATTGTTGCAAACGTGCAGCGGGCTTGCAACTTTGTTGCCGAAAGTCGCTCCCGAAAATTGCGCACTGTTGCAAACGCGTTCTGGGTTTGCAACTTTGTTGCCGAGAGTCGCTCCCGAAAATTGCACATTGTTGCAAACGTGCAGCGGGTTTGCAACTTTGTTGCCGAAAGTCGCTCCCGAAAATTGCACAATGTTGCAAAGCGGGGCGTCGTGCAACAATGTGCAATTTTCGTCAGCAACAAAGTTGCAAACCCAGAACGTGTTT
>NW_017105436.1:0-556 GCF_001263275.1 Habropoda laboriosa
CGTCGTTAGACATAATTCCAACAATTAAATGATCCCAACGGAATCTTACCTTTTTTTAATACCGAATACAAATGTGTGCTTTGTTATTGAAAGGTCAAACATTTCCCGTGTTAATGTTAAAAGAAGCTAATATACACATATAACGTCGCGCATGGAGATAGCATTTCTTCGCGAATTACACGTAACGTACCATACGATACTCGTACTCTAAATGGAATATGATTCTGCTGTGCATTCTGGACGTCGGCGTCGAGTTTTCGAACTACGATGGTGGGGGAAAATACAGATAACTGAATATTTCGACTATAAAAATAATTTCAAAAACAAAATGTGACCAACGAAATCACACCATTTTTTGATACAGAATACAAAGGTGTGTTTATTATTCAAGGCTCAAACGGTTCCGGCCATACTGTTAAACGAAGCGAATATACACATACAATGTCTCACATGGGTATAGTACTACTTCGCGAACTTCTCAAGTCATACGAGCACGATTCGCGTCTTCTAAATGGCGCACGGTTCTGCTATGCATTCTGGATGCCGGCGTCGAATT
>NW_017105437.1:0-1432 GCF_001263275.1 Habropoda laboriosa
TTTTGGCATAATTCTGGTTCAGACGATAACGGCACATCCGCTGAAGTAAAATTTGGAGTCAATTGGACAACTAGAACTTGAGATATCATGTCGGCCATTTAGAAAAACGTGGTTTCGAGAAAAACGCGTTTAAAGTTTCTCATACCAGTTACACGAGAATGGTATACTTATGACTACGGGCTACATTTAACCATCTAACTTCGTCAATTTTACGAATTCGGAAAAATCCTTCGGCAGTTATACTTCTGCGAATGTCTACTTTCAGAAAAAGTAAAAAAAAGAAATCGACTGTTTTGAAAAGTCTAGACTAGAATACCCCCTTAAGTAAAGAAGCTGTCACATAGTCGAGGTATCAGATACTTAGATTCAATCAGGCTGCTGGGGTAAAATCAAAGTTTGGTAAAAAAAAGTCTTTCAACAATATCAATTTCCACGAAGTAGCTCACTCCATTTTCCGACCTGCCTCTCTCTCTATCCGACATTGTGCCCGCCTCGCTCACTCCTGCCTTTCAATCTAAGCGTTACACAATCTTCGCCATCTCCGCCTCCATCGACGCGGAAAACAAGACGATATTGGAGGAGAGCGCGTCGGGCAGTCGCGAACCGGAAAACATGGCTAGATTGAATTTGCGTCCAATGACGCAAAAGCGCGTTCACGCGACCGCCATTTTTCCGCGTCGTTTATTACACCGCCGAAAAACACTGTCGATTGCCCCTTCATAAAGCCTAGAACTGGCCACACTTTCCATGGCCCCGTTTCAATCGGGAACCGTTCACCGAACAGAATTTCACACACTGTCTTCTCTCGAAAATGGAATTTTTCTTTTTTCCCTATGAATAAAAACCCAACAATTCCCTTTTCCTAAACTGGAATTTTTTGCTTTTACGCGAACAGCACTCTGCAGATCCCTTTTCACGATGCTGTCAACCCTCGAAATATTCTGCTCTCTGGAAGATGGAATTTTCTTTCTTTTCTTTTCTAAAGAGCTAGTACTATGCGTATTATTCCATGGTGGTTTCCTCGACAACTGGATAATAATTTCCTCGGAGAATCTTGAGAGGAGTCTGACCGAGGATGACAGCCGCAAACGGAATCGAGATAAAGAACTTAACCGGTATCCCGGTGAAAAAAAAAAAAAATACGATTTTCTCGACAAAAGAGTACCGCAACATAATGGAACTCAATTTACGGACGCCCCTGCCACGGAAGAATCACCGGAAGGAATAAATTAAAACCACCCCCGTAGGCTAGGTACCTTAAGGTGCTCCTCCTGCTAAGAAACTCGGAACAGCAATTTTTTATCAACCGGTTAAGACGCTCCAACCCTTCCGGCTGCCTCCTAATTTACCCATTTACCACCACGAAGACCCCGTCACTTTTCAAACCTGCATTCGTGCCCTTAATTCAACGGTTTGCGAATTTTTTTTTTTT
>NW_017105438.1:0-275 GCF_001263275.1 Habropoda laboriosa
CACATATACCGTCGCTCATGGTCATAGTATTTCTTCGCCACCTTCGCATATCATACTGCGAAGATTCACGTCCTCTAAATAGCGCACGGTTCTGCTATGCATTCTGGATGCCGGCGTTGAATTATCGAACTACGATGTGGGGGAAAACACAAATAATTCAATATTTTGTCGCTAGAAGTAATTCCAACAAATAAATGTCCCCAACGAAATCGTACCTTTTTTTGGTACCGAATACAAAGGTCTGGTCTGTTTTTTCAATGGATCAAATGGTCCCG
>NW_017105439.1:0-839 GCF_001263275.1 Habropoda laboriosa
TGGGTCTTGGGCATTGGCTTTGGGTCT
Source organism: Habropoda laboriosa (assembly GCF_001263275.1). Lineage (NCBI taxonomy): Eukaryota > Metazoa > Arthropoda > Insecta > Hymenoptera > Apidae > Habropoda > Habropoda laboriosa. Next base: position 28 of record NW_017105439.1, read on the forward strand.
TTCAATCTATCATTGTGGGCCACTGGTGGGATGAAAGTTCAATGGTCCACTGAGGGAATTGCAACAGTTTCATGGATCTGAGAGAAGCTTCCAAGTGAATTGTGGGTCAAAATCGAAGGCTGGGAGGACTAAAATGGGTCACTAAGGGTATCTCAAAGGTTACGAATGGTGAGTCGTATGAATTATTTATCTTGTCAATTTAATTTATATTCTGTTTCAGTGTTTCAGCGAAATTTTGTTAAATTGTAATAAATTCGCGGTTTTCCTTACTAAATAAAATGAAAATAAATTGCCTGGGCGTTCTTGATCGTAGAGATCAGTTCTCAAAGCCTATTGTTGCCAATTCTGACGAGATAAAAAGTACCGAGCGTACTGATAAGGTTCAGGGTAGGAATAAAATCTATTTAACAATGTCCACCTGTGTGGTCTGCGTTTAGGGAGTTGTACGTTTTTTCGATGTTCGATTTAGGTAAATATTTCGAGCTCACATAAGAGTTCAATTTTATCCTGTTAGAAAAAGAATTTTGCCTTGAGTTGAGGTATGAGTTTCATTATCAGAGGTTTAATTAGGTATTCCATTGCTACGATTTCATATAAGAAAGATATCCTAACAATTTATCCTCATATTCCAATTTAATAATATACTTTTCTTACAGAACTTCCATACTATGATTTTAAATTTGAAAATAAAATATAAATAACAAAGATATTCTAACAATATATTCTCCTATTCCAATTTAACAATACATTTTTCTTACAGAACTTCATTATTGTAATTTTGCATATGTAAATAGAATATAAATAATAAAGCT
>NW_017105440.1:0-327 GCF_001263275.1 Habropoda laboriosa
CGATTAACGTGGTGAAACATGCAAAATAAAGAGAAAACATTCGTTTGCAGTACTGCAAAACGCAGTTTGCCGCGAGAAAACAGATGTATTTCAGTCCATATTGGTTAAAACACGATTTACGTGGCGAAACGTGCAAAATAAGGAGGAGACAGTCATTTTGCAGTAATGCAAAACGTCTTTGTAGCGAGAAAACTGCAGCATTACAGTTTATGTTCGATAAAACACGTTTTATGTGGCAGAATAAGCAAAATAAACCTGAGATAAACATTTTGCAGTTCTGCAAAACGTCTTTATAGCGAGAAAACAGCAGTATTATAGTTTATATTC
>NW_017105441.1:0-306 GCF_001263275.1 Habropoda laboriosa
TTATTGAATACTTTTACGCGTTTAACTTATGCTTCTCCCCAATTCTCTGTTAGATTTATCAGTTAATTAGATACAACAAAAATTTATCTAACGCCTTACTAGGAAGTATATATTATTTTTGAATACGTTCGGAGAAATCCGTTTAGCCTTACCACCTCTGTTTAGTAAAGATCTAAATATTTATGATACGTGACAATAGGCCCTTCGGTCCCAAGCGAGGTCGTAGACAATATTGGGGCGTTATGTAGGAGCATTCTCAGTCCGTAAACAGTGCTCTTACCATCAAGTAGAAAAGCAAACCTTCCT
>NW_017105442.1:0-454 GCF_001263275.1 Habropoda laboriosa
GGAGAAACATGCAAAATAAAGAGAAAACAGTCGTTTGCAGTACTGCAAAACGTGATTGTAGCGTGAAAACCGCAGTATTTCAGATTATATTCGTTAAAACATGTTTTACGCGGCGAAACATGAAAAATAATGAGAAAGCAGTCGTTTGCAGTACTGCAAAACGTGATTGCAGCGAGAAAACAGCAGTATTTCTGTTTAAATTCGTTAAAACACGTTTTACGTGGAGAAACATGCAAAATAAAGAGAAAACAGTCGTTTGCAGTACTGCAAAACGAGATTGTAGCGAGAAAACCGCAGTATTTCAGATTATATTCGTTAAAACACGTTTTACGAGGAGAAACGTGCAAAATAAAGAGAAAACAGTCGTTTGCCGTACTGCAAAACGCGATTGTAGCGAGAAAACAGCAGCATTTCAGTTTATATTCGTTAAAACACGTTTTACGAGGAGAAACGT
>NW_017105443.1:0-507 GCF_001263275.1 Habropoda laboriosa
CATTTGGATTTAGGAATTATATTTACCCTCGAAATATTTAATTATCTGTATTTGCCCACACCAACGTAGTTCTTATATTCGACACCGCCCTCCAGAATGCAGTGCAGAATCGTTCGCCGTTTAGAGTACGACAATTGCCGCAGTATGTTGTATGAAAGTCGCGAAGATCTAGTATCGCCTAGCCAATGTTATTGGTGTACATTCCCTTCGTTTAACAGTAACACGGCAACCGTGTGAGATATTGAAGAACAAAGCACACTTTTATATTCGGGATCAAAAAATTGTAATATTTATTGTATATATTTAGCTGAAGGAATTATATTTAAAGTCGAAATATTTAGATATCTGTATTAGCCCCCACCATCGTAGATCGAAAATTCGAAGCCGATGTCCTGAATGAATAGCAGAAATATACTCCATTTCGAGTACGAGTAACCTACCGGCACGTTACGTGAAAATCGCGAAGAAATATTATCTCCAGGAGCGACGTTATATGTGTATATTCGC
>NW_017105444.1:0-418 GCF_001263275.1 Habropoda laboriosa
TACTCGAAATAGAACCACGATTAGATACGTGTTTCTTCTCTATTTTTATAAGGGGCGTCTAAAAACAACTTTTGTATTATATTAATTATCAACTGAGCCAGTTTCCATGAATATGTAAGTGCAATAAATGGTTAATCTTGTGGAAGGTTCACAGATGAAATGTTTTGCGTGTTTCCTGCTAACCACTATAGGTTATTCCTCCTTCTTGATTATTCTTCTTTGTTTCAAAGTGTAAGACTAAGGAATTAGGTAAGACTAAGGTAAGGCTCGTCGATGACTATGTCCGATATTGTGTGGGCCGCTGCCCTTTTTCCCGTTTTTACATGGTTCTTCGGCCGTTAGGACCCCGCAAGCCGTGGGGTGGGGGTGCAGCCTGCGCTGCTACTTGTCTAGGGCCCTGCAAGCCGTGGGGTGGGGG
>NW_017105445.1:0-670 GCF_001263275.1 Habropoda laboriosa
AATTATTTGTAGGGAATATTTTTAAAGTTGAAATATTTAGTGATCTGCATTTTCCCCCACATCCTAGTGAGAAAATTCGACGCAGATGTCCAGAGTGCATAACAGAATCGTACTCCATTTCGAGTACGCGATTCGTACCGATTCGTTACGTGAAAATAGCGAAGAAATACTATCTCCAAGCGCGAAGTTATATGTGTATATACGCTTCGTTTAACAGGAACAGGGCAACGTTTGAGCTATTGACAAAACAAACCACACCTTTGTATTCGGTACCAAAAAATGGTAAGATTTCGTTCGGAACATTTATTTGTTGGTATTATTACTAACGACGTAATAATTAATTATTTGGTTATGTGTATTTGACCCCGCCATCGTATTTCGAAAAATCGACGCCGATGTCCAGAATGCATAGCAGTATCGTACTCCATTTCCAGTACGAGTATCGTACCGGTACGTTACCTGAAAATCACAAAGAAATACTATCTCCAAGCGAGACTTTATATGTTATATTCGCTTCGTTTAACACTAACACGGGAACCGTTTGTGGTATTGAAAGACATACCACACCTTTGTATTTGGTACCAAAAAAAGCTAAAATTTCGTTGGAAATATTTATTTGTAGGGAATATTTTTAAAATCGCAAATTTAGTTATCTGTACTTGTCCCCACC
>NW_017105446.1:0-4871 GCF_001263275.1 Habropoda laboriosa
GAAAAAACTGTCGTTTGCAGTACTGCAAAACATGATTGTACCTAGAGAACAGCAGTATTTCATATTATTTTCGTCAAAACACGTTTTACGTGGTGAATTATACAAAATTAAGAGAAAACAGTCGTTTGCAGTACTGCAAAACGTCTTCGTCGAGAGACTGCAAAACGTGATTGTAGCTTGAAAACAGCAGTACTTCATTTTATATTCGTCAAAACACGTTTTACGTGGGGAAACATGCAAAATAAGGAGAAGACAGTCGTTTGCAGTGCTGCAAAACGTCTTCGTCGAGAGACTGCAAAACGTGATTGTAGCTTGAAAACAGCAGTACTTCATTTTATATTCGTCAAAACACGTTTTACGTGGGGAAACATGCAAAATAAGGAGAAGACAGTCGTTTGCAGTGCTGCAAAACGTCTTCGTCGAGAGACTGCAAAACGTGATTGTAGCTTGAAAACAGCAGTACTTCATTTTATATTCGTCAAAACACGTTTTACGTGGGGAAACATGCAAAATAAGGAGAAGACAGTCGTTTGCAGTGCTGCAAAACGTCTTCGTCGAGAGACTGCAAAACGTGATTGTAGCTTGAAAACAGCAGTACTTCATTTTATATTCGTCAAAACACGTTTTACGTGGGGAAACATGCAAAATAAGGAGAAGACAGTCGTTTGCAGTGCTGCAAAACGTCTTCGTCGAGAGACTGCAAAACGTGATTGTAGCTTGAAAACAGCAGTACTTCATTTTATATTCGTCAAAACACGTTTTACGTGGGGAAACATGCAAAATAAGGAGAAGACAGTCGTTTGCAGTGCTGCAAAACGTCTTCGTCGAGAGACTGCAAAACGTGATTGTAGCTTGAAAACAGCAGTACTTCATTTTATATTCGTCAAAACACGTTTTACGTGGGGAAACATGCAAAATAAGGAGAAGACAGTCGTTTGCAGTGCTGCAAAACGTCTTCGTCGAGAGACTGCAAAACGTGATTGTAGCTTGAAAACAGCAGTACTTCATTTTATATTCGTCAAAACACGTTTTACGTGGGGAAACATGCAAAATAAGGAGAAGACAGTCGTTTGCAGTGCTGCAAAACGTCTTCGTCGAGAGACTGCAAAACGTGATTGTAGCTTGAAAACAGCAGTACTTCATTTTATATTCGTCAAAACACGTTTTACGTGGGGAAACATGCAAAATAAGGAGAAGACAGTCGTTTGCAGTGCTGCAAAACGTCTTCGTCGAGAGACTGCAAAACGTGATTGTAGCTTGAAAACAGCAGTACTTCATTTTATATTCGTCAAAACACGTTTTACGTGGGGAAACATGCAAAATAAGGAGAAGACAGTCGTTTGCAGTGCTGCAAAACGTCTTCGTCGAGAGACTGCAAAACGTGATTGTAGCTTGAAAACAGCAGTACTTCATTTTATATTCGTCAAAACACGTTTTACGTGGGGAAACATGCAAAATAAGGAGAAGACAGTCGTTTGCAGTGCTGCAAAACGTCTTCGTCGAGAGACTGCAAAACGTGATTGTAGCTTGAAAACAGCAGTACTTCATTTTATATTCGTCAAAACACGTTTTACGTGGGGAAACATGCAAAATAAGGAGAAGACAGTCGTTTGCAGTGCTGCAAAACGTCTTCGTCGAGAGACTGCAAAACGTGATTGTAGCTTGAAAACAGCAGTACTTCATTTTATATTCGTCAAAACACGTTTTACGTGGGGAAACATGCAAAATAAGGAGAAGACAGTCGTTTGCAGTGCTGCAAAACGTCTTCGTCGAGAGACTGCAAAACGTGATTGTAGCTTGAAAACAGCAGTACTTCATTTTATATTCGTCAAAACACGTTTTACGTGGGGAAACATGCAAAATAAGGAGAAGACAGTCGTTTGCAGTGCTGCAAAACGTCTTCGTCGAGAGACTGCAAAACGTGATTGTAGCTTGAAAACAGCAGTACTTCATTTTATATTCGTCAAAACACGTTTTACGTGGGGAAACATGCAAAATAAGGAGAAGACAGTCGTTTGCAGTGCTGCAAAACGTCTTCGTCGAGAGACTGCAAAACGTGATTGTAGCTTGAAAACAGCAGTACTTCATTTTATATTCGTCAAAACACGTTTTACGTGGGGAAACATGCAAAATAAGGAGAAGACAGTCGTTTGCAGTGCTGCAAAACGTCTTCGTCGAGAGACTGCAAAACGTGATTGTAGCTTGAAAACAGCAGTACTTCATTTTATATTCGTCAAAACACGTTTTACGTGGGGAAACATGCAAAATAAGGAGAAGACAGTCGTTTGCAGTGCTGCAAAACGTCTTCGTCGAGAGACTGCAAAACGTGATTGTAGCTTGAAAACAGCAGTACTTCATTTTATATTCGTCAAAACACGTTTTACGTGGGGAAACATGCAAAATAAGGAGAAGACAGTCGTTTGCAGTGCTGCAAAACGTCTTCGTCGAGAGACTGCAAAACGTGATTGTAGCTTGAAAACAGCAGTACTTCATTTTATATTCGTCAAAACACGTTTTACGTGGGGAAACATGCAAAATAAGGAGAAGACAGTCGTTTGCAGTGCTGCAAAACGTCTTCGTCGAGAGACTGCAAAACGTGATTGTAGCTTGAAAACAGCAGTACTTCATTTTATATTCGTCAAAACACGTTTTACGTGGGGAAACATGCAAAATAAGGAGAAGACAGTCGTTTGCAGTGCTGCAAAACGTCTTCGTCGAGAGACTGCAAAACGTGATTGTAGCTTGAAAACAGCAGTACTTCATTTTATATTCGTCAAAACACGTTTTACGTGGGGAAACATGCAAAATAAGGAGAAGACAGTCGTTTGCAGTGCTGCAAAACGTCTTCGTCGAGAGACTGCAAAACGTGATTGTAGCTTGAAAACAGCAGTACTTCATTTTATATTCGTCAAAACACGTTTTACGTGGGGAAACATGCAAAATAAGGAGAAGACAGTCGTTTGCAGTGCTGCAAAACGTCTTCGTCGAGAGACTGCAAAACGTGATTGTAGCTTGAAAACAGCAGTACTTCATTTTATATTCGTCAAAACACGTTTTACGTGGGGAAACATGCAAAATAAGGAGAAGACAGTCGTTTGCAGTGCTGCAAAACGTCTTCGTCGAGAGACTGCAAAACGTGATTGTAGCTTGAAAACAGCAGTACTTCATTTTATATTCGTCAAAACACGTTTTACGTGGGGAAACATGCAAAATAAGGAGAAGACAGTCGTTTGCAGTGCTGCAAAACGTCTTCGTCGAGAGACTGCAAAACGTGATTGTAGCTTGAAAACAGCAGTACTTCATTTTATATTCGTCAAAACACGTTTTACGTGGGGAAACATGCAAAATAAGGAGAAGACAGTCGTTTGCAGTGCTGCAAAACGTCTTCGTCGAGAGACTGCAAAACGTGATTGTAGCTTGAAAACAGCAGTACTTCATTTTATATTCGTCAAAACACGTTTTACGTGGGGAAACATGCAAAATAAGGAGAAGACAGTCGTTTGCAGTGCTGCAAAACGTCTTCGTCGAGAGACTGCAAAACGTGATTGTAGCTTGAAAACAGCAGTACTTCATTTTATATTCGTCAAAACACGTTTTACGTGGGGAAACATGCAAAATAAGGAGAAGACAGTCGTTTGCAGTGCTGCAAAACGTCTTCGTCGAGAGACTGCAAAACGTGATTGTAGCTTGAAAACAGCAGTACTTCATTTTATATTCGTCAAAACACGTTTTACGTGGGGAAACATGCAAAATAAGGAGAAGACAGTCGTTTGCAGTGCTGCAAAACGTCTTCGTCGAGAGACTGCAAAACGTGATTGTAGCTTGAAAACAGCAGTACTTCATTTTATATTCGTCAAAACACGTTTTACGTGGGGAAACATGCAAAATAAGGAGAAGACAGTCGTTTGCAGTGCTGCAAAACGTCTTCGTCGAGAGACTGCAAAACGTGATTGTAGCTTGAAAACAGCAGTACTTCATTTTATATTCGTCAAAACACGTTTTACGTGGGGAAACATGCAAAATAAGGAGAAGACAGTCGTTTGCAGTGCTGCAAAACGTCTTCGTCGAGAGACTGCAAAACGTGATTGTAGCTTGAAAACAGCAGTACTTCATTTTATATTCGTCAAAACACGTTTTACGTGGGGAAACATGCAAAATAAGGAGAAGACAGTCGTTTGCAGTGCTGCAAAACGTCTTCGTCGAGAGACTGCAAAACGTGATTGTAGCTTGAAAACAGCAGTACTTCATTTTATATTCGTCAAAACACGTTTTACGTGGGGAAACATGCAAAATAAGGAGAAGACAGTCGTTTGCAGTGCTGCAAAACGTCTTCGTCGAGAGACTGCAAAACGTGATTGTAGCTTGAAAACAGCAGTACTTCATTTTATATTCGTCAAAACACGTTTTACGTGGGGAAACATGCAAAATAAGGAGAAGACAGTCGTTTGCAGTGCTGCAAAACGTCTTCGTCGAGAGACTGCAAAACGTGATTGTAGCTTGAAAACAGCAGTACTTCATTTTATATTCGTCAAAACACGTTTTACGTGGGGAAACATGCAAAATAAGGAGAAGACAGTCGTTTGCAGTGCTGCAAAACGTCTTCGTCGAGAGACTGCAAAACGTGATTGTAGCTTGAAAACAGCAGTACTTCATTTTATATTCGTCAAAACACGTTTTACGTGGGGAAACATGCAAAATAAAGAGAAAACAGTCGTTTGCAGTACCGCAAAACGTTACTGTAACGAGAAAACAGCAGTATTTCAGTTTCCATTCGTTATAACACGTTTTACGTGCTGAAACATGCAAAATAAAGAGAAGACAGTCGTTTGCAGTACTGCAAAACGTCTTCGTCGAGAGAAAACAGCAGTATT
>NW_017105447.1:0-323 GCF_001263275.1 Habropoda laboriosa
GTACCGTACCGGTATGTTACTTGAAAATCGCGAAGAAATACTATCTGCAAGCGCGATGTTATAAGCGTATTAGCTTCGTTTACCAGTATCACGGGAACCGTTCGAGCTATTGAAATAACAAACCACACCTTTGTATTCGGTACCAAAAAAAGGTAAGGTTTCGTTGGGAACATTTATTTGTTGGAATTATTCCGAACGACGAAAGATTTATTTATTTGTATTTGCCCATACCATCGTAGTTCTTAAATTCGACGCCGTCATCATGAATGCACTGCAGAATCGTACGCCGTTTAGAGTACGACAATTGCCGCAGTATGTTATGT
>NW_017105448.1:0-637 GCF_001263275.1 Habropoda laboriosa
AGAAGCAAACCCCAATAAGAATACGAATATCGCCGCAGTAGGATATGTTAAAATGGCGAAGGATTACTATCACCTATACGACGTTATATGTGTTTATTCGCTTCGTTTAACTGTAACAAGGGAACCGTTTGTGCTATTGAAAAAACAAAGCACACGTTTGCATTCGGTACCAAAAAAAGGTAAGATTTCGTTGGTCACAATTAGCTATAGAAACTATTTTTAAAGTGGAAATATTTAATTATCTGTATTTGCCCCCACCATCGTAGTTCTTATATTCGACGCCGTCGTCCACAATGCATAGCAGAATCGTATGCCATTTAGAGTACGACAATTGCCGTTGTATGATATGCGAAGTTCGCGAAGAACTACTATCACCTAGCCGACGTTATATGTGTATATTCGCTTCGCTTAACAGTAACACGGCAGCCGTGTGAGATATTATAGAAAAGCAATCACACCTTTATATTCGGGATCAAAAAATTGTAAGATTTATTGTATATATTTAGCTGCAGGAATTATATTTAAAGTCGAAATATTTATTTATCTGTATTTTCGCTCACATCGTAGTACGAAGATTCGACGCCGGAGGCCAGAATGCATAGCAGAATTGTACTCCATTTACAGTACGAGAAATGCC
>NW_017105449.1:0-303 GCF_001263275.1 Habropoda laboriosa
TATAACCATGTGCGACGTTATATGTGTATTAGCTTCGTTTACCAGTATCACGGGAACCGTTTGAGCTATTGAAATAACAAACAACACCTTTGTATTCCATCCAAAAAAAAGGTAAGGTTTCGTTGGGAACATTTAGCTGAAGGAATTATATTTAAGGTCGAAATATTTAATTATCTGTATTTGCCCTCACCATCTCATTTCGAAAAGTCGACACCGATGTCCAGAATGCATAGCAGAACTGTACGCCATTTAGAGGACTCGAATCGTACCAGTATGATATGCGAATGTCGCGAAGAAATACTA
>NW_017105450.1:0-430 GCF_001263275.1 Habropoda laboriosa
TTCGAACCATTCGATCTCCAAAGAAATTCGGAAATCGAAGCGTCGCGACCACCGACGAGACCAGCAGGTTAAGCTGGGCCTTACAACCTCAGCCGAGGAAATTGAATCCGCGTACGGTGATCGCGCACGGGCGGGCAATCAAGCTCGATTGCCAAGCTACGAAACACATTTTGGTCCTTCGAGCCGGATCAGTGACCTACGGATTATCAGTGCACAAGTGATCTGTGAATACAGTGATCTAACGAGTGCTAAAGTGATCAGGGGGATCCGGCACAAGCACGCGACGGAGCAATCCAACGAAGCCACGCAGCAGGTAACCAGTCCAGCCAACTCAGTCGCAGCTTCCCAAATTCAAAACGACGGTGAACAACCACGTTCTCCGCATCAGTCAAGGTAAGCTCGTTAAGAATAACCGATCGTTTCTTTTCCT
>NW_017105451.1:0-321 GCF_001263275.1 Habropoda laboriosa
AACCGTACGCCATTTAGAGTACGAGTATCGCCGCAGTATGTTATGTGAAAATCGCGAAGAAATTCTATAACCATGTGCGGCGTTACATGTGTATATTCGCTTTGTTTATCGCTAACACGGGAACCGTTTGAGCTATTGAAAGAAGAATCCACTCCTTCGTATTCGCTACCACGAAAAGGCAAGATGCCTTTGGGAACAATTATTTGTAGGGAATATTTTTAAAGTCTAAATATTTAGTTCGCTGTATTTGCCCCCACGATCGTAGTTCTAAATTTCGAAGCCGTCGTCCAGAATGCATAGTAGAATCGTACGTCTTTTGGA
>NW_017105452.1:0-552 GCF_001263275.1 Habropoda laboriosa
ATTTCATTATCTGTATTTTCGCCCACAATCGTAGTTTAAAAATTAGACGCCGACGTCCAGAATCCATAGCAGAACCGTACGCCATTTAGAGGACGAGAATCGACCCAGTGTGATAAGCGAATGTCGCGAGGAAATACTGTAACCATGTGCGACGTTATGTGTGTATATTCGATTCGTTTGCAATTATACGGAAACCGTTTGAGCTATTGAAGAAGCAATCGACCCCTTCGTATTCGGAACCAAAAGAAGGCAAGATTTCTTTGGGAACAATTATTTGTAGGGAATATATTTAAAGTCGTAATATTTAGTCATCTGTATTTGCCACTACTATCGTAGAGAGAAAATTCGACGCCGATGTCCAGACTGCATAGCAGAAATGTACTCTATTTAGAGTACGAGTATCTCCGCAGTGTGTTATGTTAATGACGCGAAGAACTACTATCACCTAGCCAACGATATATTTGTATATTCGCTTCGTTTAGCAGCAAAACTGCAACCGTGTAAGATATTGAAGAACCACGCACACCATTATAATCAGGATCAAATAATTAG
>NW_017105453.1:0-536 GCF_001263275.1 Habropoda laboriosa
CTAGGAGATAGTAGTTCTTCGCGACATTAACATAACACACTGCGGCGATACTCGTACTCTAAAGGAAGTACGATTCTGCTATGCATTCTGAATGACGGCGTCTAATATAAGAACTACGATGGTGGGGGAAAATTCGGATAATTAAATATTTCGACCTTAATAATTATTCCTAAAACTAAGTGTGACCAACGAAGTCTTACCTTTTTTCATTTTTTGTACCGAATACAAAGGTGTGCTTTGTTATTCAAAGCTAAAGCTGTTCCGTTCTTACTGATAAAAGAAGCGAATATACACATATAACGTCACGCTTAGAGATATTATTTCTTCGCGAATTTCACGTAAAGTATCGGTACGGTACTTGTACTCTAAATGGAGTACATTTCTCCTATGCATTCTGTACATCGGCGTCGCCTCTTCGATCTACAATGGTGGGGGCAAATACAGATAATTAAATATTTCGACGATACTAATATTTCCTAATGCTAAATGTGACCAACGAAATCTTACTTTTTGTGATACCGAAAACAAATGTGTGG
>NW_017105454.1:0-607 GCF_001263275.1 Habropoda laboriosa
TGAACAACTTTTTCCTTTACCAAAATGTTGTTTGAAGCTTTGTTTTTGAATTATTAACGAAAAACACTGTCCAATCAGAGCGCGCGTAGAGCCCGCGCCCAGTCACGGGAGCGCTGACTCTCAACCGCGCGCGATCGTGAACAAATGCGTACGCGTGACTTCTCGGTTATCGATCGCTGTCAAAAAATTTTGACTTTGCACCGCTATTTTTATAAGGCTTAGAGAAATGGTTTTTTGCCGTCATTCCCACGTTTGTATAAATTTTTGAAAAAACTGCAATTAGTCGGAATCGTGAAGAAAATAGCGAAGGCCGTTCCTGAGCGCGGGTTCTACGCGCGCTCTGATTGGCCACTGTTTTTCGTTAATAATTCAAAAATGAAGCTTCAAACAACATTTTGGTAAAGGAAACAGTTGTTCAGAGTCATCCCAGCAACCCCCCATTTCCGGGTGTTCGAGGAGTTATGGGACGCCCTGTATAGAAACAAGAAGTATAAATTAAAAAATTTTACCAAAAATTGAATTACTGTTATCACTTTCGTAGACAAAACCGAAACGAAGAAACAAACCGTGTAAATAAAGTACCGTGTGAATCGGGGGATAGGTGTAT
>NW_017105455.1:0-513 GCF_001263275.1 Habropoda laboriosa
AAACGAAGGTGTGGTTTGCTTTTTCAATAGCACAAACGGTTCCCGTGTTACTGTTAAACGAAGATAATATACACATATAACGCCGCACACGGTTATAGTAGTCCTTCTCTACCTTCCTATATCATACTGGGTCGATTCCCGTCCTCTTAATGGCGTACGGTTCTGCTATGCATTCTGGACGCCGGCGTCGAATTTTCGAGTTACGGTGTGGTGGAAAATACTGATCACTAAATGTATCCACTTTAAAAATATTCCCTCTAAATATATGTGCCCAACGAAATCTTACCTTCTTTGGTACCGAAAACGATGGTGTGGTTTGTTTTTTCAATAGCACAAACGGTTCCCGTGTTACTGTTACACGAAGCGAATATACACAAACAACGTCGGGCTTGGAAATGGTATTTTTTCGCGTCTTTCACGTAATGCACCGGTACGATAATCGTTATCTATATGGTGTATGATTCTGCTATGCATTCTGGACTTCGGCGCCGAATTTTCGAACTACGATGGTGG
>NW_017105456.1:0-349 GCF_001263275.1 Habropoda laboriosa
TAATTGCCCCCACCATCGTAGAGAGAGAATTCGACGCCGATGTCCAGAATGCATAGCAGAACCCTGGGCCATTTAGAGGACGTGAATCGTCTCAGTATGATGTGTGAAGGGCGCGAAGTAATACTTTAACCATGTGCGACGTTATATGTGTATATTCGCTTCGTTTAACAGTAAGACCAGAACCGTTTGAGCTTAGAATAACAAAGCACACCTTTGTGTTCGGTATCAAAGAGGGTAAGATTTCGTTGGTCACACATTGTTTTAGGAATTAGTATTAAGGTCGAACTAATTAATTGTCTGTATTTTCCCCCACTATCGTATTTCGAAAATTCGACGCCGATGTCCAGAA
>NW_017105457.1:0-450 GCF_001263275.1 Habropoda laboriosa
CGCTTCTGTAACGGATGGTAAATTGAGTTTATCTTTTGTTCGAGGATTCGGTTGGGACATGTGCGTTTTATTGGACACGAAAGGGTTAAAGTTAGCGTTGTTCCGAGACAATCTTATGCAAGGTGAATACACTTGGGTGATAATTATTAGCGATAACAGTTGAAATGCTGGTAGAACAATGTGAAAAACAATTAATTTCTCCATCGAAAAATAATGTTCTAACGAATTTCTTAGGAAATTAGAATTTTTCAGCCAATTTTTTAATAAACTGTATCAATTTTTTCATGGTTTAGTTTTCACGAATTTACGGAGAAGTGAGAAATCCTCATTTCTTCTATCAACTCGTGAAATTCACTTTTTCTAACGAAATTAGAATTTTTTAATAAATTTTTCCGTAGTTTAGTAAATTTCACGAATTGACGGAGAAGTGAGAAATCGTCATTCTTCTAT
>NW_017105458.1:0-1324 GCF_001263275.1 Habropoda laboriosa
TCACAGGTAAAGTGATCGATACTTTCTCGATCCGTACACTCCACGTGAGTCCAACCATTGCAGCTATGAAAAATCACTTTTGTCGTACGGAACACCAGCGTATAACGTTAAACGTCTTAGAACTCTGGTAATACTGAAGAGAAAAGAACGTCGCCGGAATACGTTGCTCAGTATCTTGCAAGCTTTGTGAATCTCACTTTTCCATATTATTACAAATAACGGAAACATTCCAGGTGGACGAAGTTTATGCCCCACCCTGTGTATACACAATAGTGTTCGTACGTCCAATTAAAAAATTTGGAGCAGACTGCTGATACAATGTTTTCCAACGATGAAAATTGTTATCGGTTCAGAGTTGAAACGAACATTTATAATAAAGTAAACTGATATTGCTTCGCGTTTTTAATTAACTCGTTTCATCGAGTACTCGTACTTCTGCTAAAACTTCTACTGCAATTTGTACAAGTATAATATTTCTTCGCCATCTCGCTGAAGTGAAAAAATTCGAAAAAGAAACAACGTTCGTTCCGAGCAATATTTTCGTGTTTGAACGAGTAGATGAGAAGCATTACGATACTTTTCTTAATTAAGTGGCACAGGGTGCTAAAACTAGAAGCGAAAGAGACAAGATATTGTTGGACACGTCCACCTCTCCGCTGACGAGAAGTCGAGTGCCTTTCCGCGGAGGGACGTAGCGGAATGCAAAAGAAAGTAGAAATGGCGAGTACGAGAGTTCTAGAAACGGATTAATTTCCTGCGACGATTTTTCCTTTATTAGACACCGTTCGCAGACCTTTTCCTTCGGCATCCTCGTGATTAATAATTGTCGTTGTATTGAAAATAGATATTTAATTCTGTTCTCTCCTTGAACATGGTTAAATTATTGACTCGAGGTACAATTGAGGTTTTTATATTTTAGATAACCTTATTTAAATTACTCGCTTCGACGATAAATAAAAGACAAGTATGAACACTGCCGTTCATATGTATTAGGACAACCGTTATGTTCGTGCAGAAAGTATCATACAATTTAAATTACATTTTCTCGCCAAAGTTAGTGTCAATGTACTGGTAAAAATAAACATACGTATTCGTTATACTTGGAGAATAAATAATTATTTTGGGATCTTTATAGTTTTGTAACGACGTTTGTGGGGAAAATAATTTTATATTTAACCTGTTATGACAGAGGCTTGTTTCACAACAGATTGTAGTAGATTTCAGTAGATTTTAGTAAATTTCAGTAGATTTTAGTAGAATTCTGTAGATTTTAGTAGAATTCAGTAGATTTCAGTAGATTTTAGAAGAATTCAGTAGATTTTAG
>NW_017105459.1:0-909 GCF_001263275.1 Habropoda laboriosa
TTTCACTTAACGTACCGGTACGATACCCGTACTCTAATTGGAGTACATTTCTTCTGTGCATTCAGGACATCGGCGACGAATTTTCTCTCTACGATGGTAGGGACAAATACAGATAACTAAATATTTGAACTTTAAAAATATTCCCTACAAATAATTGTTCCCAAAGAAATCTTGCCTTATTTTGGTACCGAATACGAAGGTGTGGATTGTTTTTTCATTAGCTCAAACGGTTTCCGTGTTAATGTCAAACGAAGCGAATATACCCATATAACGTCCCTCATGGAGATAATATTTCTTCGCGATATTCACGTAACGTACCGGTACGAGACTTGTACTCTAAATGGAGTACATTTCTGCTATGCATTCTGGACGCCGGAGTCGAATTTTCGAACTACGATGAGGGGGAAAATAGAAATAAATAAATGTTTCGTCGTTAGAAATATTTCCAACAAATAAAAGTTCCCAACGAAATCTTACCTGTTTTTGGTACCGAATACCAAGATATGCTTCGTTATTCAAAGTTCAAACTTTTCCGTTGTTACTGTTAAACGATGCAAATATACACATATAACGTCGCACATTGTTATAGAAGTTCTTCGCGACTTTCGCATATCATACTGGGACGATTCACGTCCTCCAAATGGCGAACGGTTCTGCTATGTATACTGAACGCCGGCGTCGAATATTCGAACTACAATGTGGGGGAAAATACAAATAATTAAATGTTTCGTCGTTAGAAATAATGGCAACAAATAAATGTTCCCAACAAACTCTTAACTTTTTTTGGTACCTAATAAATAGCTTCGGTTTGATATTTCATTAGCTTATCGGTTGCCGTGTTACTGATAAACGATGCGAATGTACACCTATAACGTCGGCTAGGCGATAGTAGTTCTTCGCGATAATCCC
>NW_017105460.1:0-478 GCF_001263275.1 Habropoda laboriosa
GGGGGGCTCGGCCAGGCCCAGCGACGTGGAGGAGCCTGGGGACTCCAGTGGGTCCGAATACGGCGATGCGGGGGAGTTAAAGCCCCCCGCCCGTAAACGAAGCAGGGGCCGTCCCACGACAACCGGGGACTATGCCCGGAAATTGAAAGAGAGGGAAGCCAGAGAGCGACTGGCTGTGGAGGAGGCTGCGAACGCCCTCATCGGGGAAATACTCGATGCGGGGGTTCCAGCCCCCTCCAGGAGACGCAAAGACCTCGAGGAGCGCGACCTAATTGCCGAGCAATTAAAGGAAGCGCCCCTCGAGGATATTGGGCGCCAGGTGCTGGAGGCTGGCGACCTGATTTTTAAAACGGCGGCCAAAAGCGGCCACCTACAGGGCCCGCTGCAGAAGGCCCTCAAGCGTGCCGCAGACATTCTTGTCTGCGCCAACCTTGAGGCGATGCAGAGGATTGCACACCCCCGCGCGGAGGAGGACAAC
>NW_017105461.1:0-374 GCF_001263275.1 Habropoda laboriosa
CGTCGTTAGAAATAATTACAACAAATAAATGTTCCCAACGAAACCTTACCTTTTTTTGGTACCAAATACAAAGTTGTGGTTTGTTTTGTCAATAGCTCAATCTGTTCCCGTGTTACTGTTAAACGAAGCGAATATAAACATATAACGTCGCGAGTGCAGATAGTATTCCTTCGAGGATTTCACGTAACGTACCAGTACGATAATGGTACTTATAATGGATTACATTTCTGCAATGCATTCTGGACATCGGCGTCAAATTCTCTCTCTACGATGATGGGGTCAAATACAGATAATTAAATATTTCGACATTTAGTACAATTCCTTCAGGTAAATGTTCCCAACGAAACCTTACCTTTTTTGGGTACCGAAAACGA
>NW_017105462.1:0-270 GCF_001263275.1 Habropoda laboriosa
TGTATGTCTAATTGAACAAATTAACAGTGGTTGTTATTAAACACGTGCGCTTTATTACGCAAACAAACCATCCTATTGCCGGCCTCGGGAGAAACAAACAGTTGCCGATATATGATATTCGAGTGTAATAACAGTTAATTTATTTTTTTGCTTCTAAAGAGGCAGCAATAAATAAAGTAACAGGCGTTAAAGCAGTGGTTGACATTCCAGTGGTTAATAACAATTAATTCATTGATGGCGTATACTTTAATCGAAGGTATGCATGTCTAA
>NW_017105463.1:0-4988 GCF_001263275.1 Habropoda laboriosa
ATCAGTGAACGACAGACCTCAGTACTCTACAGACAGCGCAGCAACAATGATCGTGCTAACGGTACTACTACTACTATCTTTCAGCCTAACGAGCGAAGCGCTCGTTGCGTACGACTGTGCGGGACACTCTCTTAATATAACGACTCTCTCCCTTACCGGCATTGGTGAATGTGAAGTGCCGCGCTCCGATTTGAAATCCGAAAACCAATTTATTCAGTTGCTCCAGTTAACCGAGTATAAAAACACGCGCGTAATACAGTGTAAAGTAAAAGTGGACAGAACAATATACTACTGTGGAATGTACTCCCACACCTCCGTGGTGCAGGGAGGACAACGGGAATACTTAATGGAAATAACAAGTGAACTCTGCAATCAACTCCATAGAACTGGACAAATACAGTTCTCTGCCAACGATATAATAACGGGACTCAGAATAAACACTACATCTACGCGCAGCCTCACCTTGGCCGGAACAATCACACTGGACGGACGGTGTACAGGAGCACAGTACAGTGACCCATTCGGAACATGGAATAATGTAGTGGTCCAAGCATCCGTGACAATTACTCTCCGAAGTTTCTATGCCCCGATAAAACTGGGGACATCGCACTTAATCCTACCATCTGGCCGCCATTGCCTCGTGACAGAGGAATCATGCGAAGACGCCGAAGGAGAAGCAACATTCTGGACGGCCACCGTGGAAGACAACTGCCACTTTGACCGGTATGACGTTCTCTATGAGGGAATGGCAAACAAAGTCAGTCCTCCGGATTCCACCTCCGGACCAACAATGTTTTCTTTAACATCACAAGACACTACTTTTGCCCTCACAACTACATCAACACTACCACTCTGCGGATATTTCTTACTCAAAACCGAACATCCAAAATTATTCATTCTGGCAACATCAAAAGAAAACACATTTAAATCAAAATCAAAGATAGAAGTGAACAACCTGGACCTCCTTACGTACGTGAACAGTAAATTTGTATACGTAGAAAGGCATATAAAAACACAATTAACGGAATTGTATGCAAACATCATCAACCAGAGGTGCGCGCTGGAACAACAGGTACTGCGGAACGCCTTGGCGTTAGCAAACATCCAGCCGGATGAGCTGGCATTAGCCATCATGAAACAGCCTGGGTATATGGCCGTCCCAGCTGGAGAAGTAGTTCACCTCGTGAAGTGTGTTCCTGTAGAATGCACAATCAGACATACACAATTTTGCTACAACGAACTGCCAGTGACCGTACGAAACACATCTTATTTCATGAAGCCCAAGAATAGAATACTTGTCCGCACTGCAACACCAAAAGAGTGCAATGAACTCCTACCGACGATGTATCAGCTTCACGGAAATTGGTATAAAATGAATCCGAAACCGATGGAGAGTTTACCGCCTCCAGATATCCAGCCCCTCACCACACCTACGTGGCACTACAAAAATCCGGCAAATCTAGCAACTAGTGGCATATATACACAACAGCAGATAGATGAACTAAGGGATCATATATTATTCCCAATAGAAAAACCGGCAACGCTTAATATCATCGCACGCGGAGCCATGGGAGGAGTAATACCACAGGGAGTAGTACAACTAGATAACCTGTTGGACGAAGCCGCACTGCAGAGAATCACCGAATCTACAGCGAAAAGAATGTGGAACTTCTTTACCGCTTTTGGATCCATCAGCGCTGGATGTATGGGAGTTTACCTCATCTGTCGAATTATAAAATTAATTCTCGACACGTTGATAAATGGATACGCCCTCCACGCTGTATACGGGTGGAGCTTACATCTACTGGGCGCCATGTGGAACTCACTAGCGCAGCTACTTCTATTCAAAGGGAAAACACCAGCACAACCACAGCACGAATGCATTCAACTCACCGACGGGAACACCCACAGGAGTGACACATCACCAACGAGTATCCTCAACACCATCACGCCACAAAATTCACCACAACCAACGAGAAGGTACCTGTATCCTTCTCTCAACGGAGACCTCGGCATGGCCGAGGTTCCTCTCAAAAGGGGGGAGGTGTAACGTCCACGTGACCCCTTTGCTCCGCGATCGCCTAAGCACATTATAGAATAAGGACATAGTCGACAATCCACTGTACTCTACTTTACCATTAACCACTAGTCGATAAGTCAATACCACTAACCACTACTCGATAAGTCAACACACTTCCATACCGACAACCACATACAGTAATCTGCAATACCGATGAAAGACACAACCACTCTGTAATACCATAGCGAGAGCCCGTCGCTCAGGCGAGGCCGCCCCACCCAACCGGTTCCCCCACTCAGGAGGCTTCCCCCACTCACGCGCGCCACGGCGCGGGAGGCAGCAGCGTCCGCTGCTCGCAGCGGGAAGTCAGTCTGCTCCGACATGTTACGCGACTCAGTCACCGACTCTTCTACTCCGGTCCAATACTCAAATCTTTGTAACTTAAACCACTGTGCCATTTCTTCGCGCATATTCACATCCCTTGCTCCGAGACGTTCTTCTGTGGTACAGCCTCTCGATCCCTCTGGATTCTTCAGACAAGCAAAGGTAAGATCCTTGAGTATACCGCACTCGGGCACTGAAACATAGCAACCGCATCCCTGTCAGTCGCGGACGAACGAGCCGCGAGGGCAAAAAGAATTAGAGTTAGTTGGGGACTCGTTGACGTGCTAAACGTCTCCCAACGTCACGCCGAGACGTGACACAGTATTTCAGTTTCTAATCGTTTAAACACGTTTTAGCGTATACGTCCCGAGTTCTAAATTCCGCTGAATTAAATTACCCTACAATAGAAAAGGAGTGCCTAGCAATAATGTATGCCGTGCAACATTTCCGTCCATATATTTATGGACGCGAATTCCAATTGGTGACGGACCACCGACCGCTGGTATGGCTCCATAGTGTGAAAGATCCACAATCTCGCCTAGTAAGGTGGCGCTTGAAATTGGCTGAATTCGAGTATAGGGTCGTGTACAAACAGGGAAAGGAAAACATGAACGCGGATGCTCTAAGCCGAAACCCCGTTCAAATCTTCCCTCTCACCACAGGAAGCGAGTCTTCTTCCGACGACGCGTTATTCTCTCCACCATCCTCGCTCCATTCCAGGCCACCGCCGACTGAAAGACCGGCGTCCCCCACCATAACGCTTCCCCCACACGGACTCGACGCAAGCCCCCCACGCACAACACCTATGCACACTGACTCCCTACACCTACCTCAACATACACCAGGTCCTTGCTCCAGTGACACAGCTGACTGGCCCCCAATTGATAGTGACTCTCCAACTAATCTGGCAGACATTCCACAATACGACAGCGACGACAGTACAGACGACGAATTATTCGTATCAGACGACCAACCCTTCATACAGCATCACCGACTGATAACAGAAACCCGCGACAAGCTTAGCATGAGAAGAGACAATACTGTCTATTTCATGACTATGAAAGGAGAGCCGCTCGACAAATCAGCGGAAGAATTTTTAACCGCATATCACATTCAGAGTCAACCTGGCATATTTTTAAATCGTGCAAGGGTAATACCATATAACAATTCGAAACACGCAATAGGACTCCCAATCAAATCCAGCTTAAGGGAACCCGCGAGAAAAGATAATATTGCAGAAGCCTTAACTTCTTTATTGGAAGTAGTGATGGAATTGGAACTCAAAACAATAAGCATAGCGAGAGTAGCAATAGATGACGTTTCATGGCCAGTCGTACAAAGTCTGATTATCCAAATCTTTCACCTCAACCCTGTAAATATAATAGTTTGCCAGGGCCTCACGAGAACTCCACCGCAAGAGGAACGCGAAAATATAATCGCGGAATGCCACACATCTGCATTTGGCGGACATAAGGGCGTAAGCAAAACTTATTCGAGAATCCGTGAGAAGTACTATTGGGGAACAATGAAAGCCGAGGTACAAAAATTTATCCAGAATTGCCAGAGCTGCCAAATCCAAAAGTTAACAAGACAGAAGACTAGACAACCAATGACACTGACAGATACACCGGGAGCCGCGTTTGACAAAATTTCCATGGATATCGTCGGCCCCCTCCCAACCACTTCCAACAATTCCTCGTACATATTAACAATGCAAGACTTGCTAACAAAATATTCCGTTGCCGCTCCTCTCCAAAAAGCATCGGCCGTCGACGCAGCCGAAGCATTCGTAAACGTCTTCATCTGCAAACACGGAGCACCCAAAGCTCTCATTACAGATCAAGGCTCCCATTTTCTAAACAGTCTATTTAAAGGTATTGCAAGGAGATTTAAAATTTCACACTATAGAACTACTGCATTTCACCCGCAGTCCAATGGATCCATAGAGCGATCTCACCATGTACTAGCTGAATACCTCAAACATTTCATATCCAAGAATCAGGAATGGGACACGTGGCTCCCTATGGCCATGTTCTCTTATAACACCAGTGTACACGAAAGCACGCGGTTCACTCCGCATGAACTGGTATACGGAAAGCTAGCTAGGGTTCCCTCGAGCGATGCGTCACCATTAGATCTAGCAGATGAGGGATACACAACATATCTCAGGGACCTCAACCTCAAAATCTACGATACACAGACGCAAGCGAAACAAAACCTGAATACAGCGAAGTTAAAATATAAACACTATTACGATAGAAAACTTAAACCTGTAGAATTTCACGTCGGCGATAAAGTATTCTTGCTAAAAGAACCACGCAAGGGCAAATTCGATGCCCAATACACCGGACCCTACGTGGTCACACAACTATTCGATAATAATAATGTCGAGATAACCATTAGGAATAAGTCTAGAATAGTACATAGTAATAAGCTTAAAATGTGCAAATATGCGAAATGACGGTGCGGCGCGCGGAGCAAGAAAATGCGCAACGTACCCCCTCTGTGCAAAGACACGGGGCCCCCACCCAAGGGCGCAGACGCTAAATACCCCCACCTCGGTGAAAAGGTGCTACACATAAAA
>NW_017105464.1:0-320 GCF_001263275.1 Habropoda laboriosa
TTTCGAACTACGATGTGGGGGAAAATACAAATAATTAATATTTCATCATTAGAAATGATTCCACTAAATAAAAGTTCCCAATGAAAACTTACCTTTTTTTGGCACCGAATACAAAAGAGTGGTTTGTTTTTTCAATAGCGCAAACGGTTCCCGTGTTACTGTTAAACGAATCGAATATACACATATACCGTCGCTCATGAAGATATTATTTCTTCGCGAACTTCGCATATCATACTGTGACAATTCTAGTACTCCACATGGCGTACGGTTCTGAAACGCATTCTGGACGCCGGCGTCGAATTTTCGAACTACGATGTGAG
>NW_017105465.1:0-432 GCF_001263275.1 Habropoda laboriosa
CAGTATGTTATGTGAAAGTCGCTAAGTACTACTATCGCCTAGCCGACGTCATAGGTGTATTTTTGCTTCGTTTAACTGTAACAGTGCAACCGTGTGATATATAAAGAACGAAGCGCACCTTTATATTCGGGATCAAGAAATTGTAAGATTTCTTTGCATACATTTAGCTGAAGGAAATATATTTAAAGTCGAAATATATAATTACCTGTATTTACCCACAAATCGTAGTTCGAAAATTCGACGGCGGATTCCAGACTGCATAGCAGAATCGTACTCCATTTAGAGTAAGAGTATCGTACATGTACGTTACGTGAAAATCGCAAAGAAATACTATCTCCAAGAGCGACGGTATATGCGTAAATTCGCATGGTTTAACAGTAACACCGGAAATGTTTGAGCTATTGAAAAAACACACCCAAACTTTGTATTCGG
>NW_017105466.1:0-336 GCF_001263275.1 Habropoda laboriosa
ATTCGGTACCAAAAAAAAAGGTAAGATTTCGTTGGTCACATTTAGTTTTAGGAATTATTTTTACCACGATATATTTAATTATTTGTATTTTCCCCTACATCGAAGTTCGAAAATTCGACGCCGGCGTCAAGAATGCATTGAAGAACCGTACGCCATTTAGAGGACGTGAATCGTCCCAGTGTGATATGCAAAGGTCGCGCAGAACTACTATAACCATGTGCGATGTTGTATGTGTATATTCGCTTCGTTTAACAGTAACACGGGAACCATTTCTGCAATTGAAAAAACAAACCACACCTTCGTTTTCGGTACCAAAAAAAGGTAAGATTTCGTTGG
>NW_017105467.1:0-472 GCF_001263275.1 Habropoda laboriosa
GTATGATTCCAGAAAAATCCCACCACATACAAACAAGGACCTTCTTTATCGTTAGTGATGGTCCAGGTGTCGGAACAGGTGCTTCTACAGAAGAAAGCCATTGTCTTTTTCGTACAGGATTATTGTATAGCACCCACTTCTCATCTCCAGTTACAATTCGTCGCAAAAACGGATCGGCTTCATACCGAGGCAAAAGAGACGCGCAGATGGTACGCCGTTGATCGAGCGACGTCTCCGTCAATTCATGAGGAACCCAAATTCCTTGCCTGTACAATTTTCCTATGCGACGAAGATGATCCTGAACTGTAGACCATGGACAGTCAATCTTCAATGATAAGTCCTCAATTGTTTGACGAGGATCTGAATCCACCATCGCCTTCAGGATATCATCATCTAATTTTGGGGGTTTTCCTTTTCGTGCGGCATCTTTGAGATTCCTATTTCCATTTTTAAACTTTTTAAACCATCTATG
>NW_017105468.1:0-2813 GCF_001263275.1 Habropoda laboriosa
ACCCGAATTAGAGTATCTTGGTCACGTAATCTCTTCTGACGGTGTAAAACCTAATCCTAAACGCATGGAAAAAATACAGAATTACCCGGCACCAAAAAACGCTAAGGAGATAAAGCAGTTCCTCGGTTTATGCGGTTATTATAGGAAATTTATCAAAGATTTCGCGAAATTGGCCAAGCCCCTAAATACTCTTCTTACAAAAAATCAAACTTTCGAGTGGACAACCGACCAACAGACAGCTTTCGAAACGCTACGTGACTCTCTTACAGACCAACCAGTTTTACAATACCCCGACTGGACGCAACCGTTCGTACTAACAACCGACGCTAGTAATTTCGCATTAGGCGCGGTTTTGTCGCAAGGGACCATCGGTAAAGATCGCCCGATAGCTTACGCGTCGCGAACATTAAACCAAGCGGAGACCCGGTACTCTACAACAGAAAAGGAACTATTAGCTATAGTCTGGGCAACGCGGCATTTTCACCAATATTTATACGGTAGAAAATTTACAATTATTACCGACCATCGTCCACTGGTATGGCTAATGAACGTAAAAGATCCCAATTCGCGACTAATGCGATGGCGATTAAAACTATTAGAATATGATTACGATATTATATACAAAGCAGGAAAATTAAACACTAACGCCGATGCTTTATCTCGAGTTAGAATCCATGCAATAGAAAACGATCTCAAACAGGAGCTAGAAAATTATATAAAATTTTACTCTTCCTCCGGCGAACAACTATCTGCAGAAGACGAAGATTTTATAAAAGGAATAGTACAACCACGTAACACAAAGACTTCCAAACCGACCAATACGCCTATCATCAGAGCCGAAGTTCATTTAAAAAGGGGATTCAGTAAAGGGTTTCCGACAATTATCTATACTGACGTACCTCCCGAAATTACAGAAAAGGACAAGGTATACCTTTCACCTCACGAGACCGATCAAACGAAACTTGACTTAATCATAAACACATTACGAGACAAATCTAAAGTAAATATAATTCAAGACAGAAACTACGACACAGACTTGATTCGATTGTTTTCTAACCTGGACAGACATATTGAGATACACATTTCGAAACCGGTACCCATGGACAAAAGGGAAATTATTCATCTGGCACACGATTCGATTTTCGGAGGACATTACGCTTACGACAAAACTTTACAAAAAATACGAAAACAATACGAATGGCCCAACATCACGAAAGACGTTAAGACTTACGTAGAGACGTGCGAAATGTGTCAAAAACACAAGGACACAAAAAGACAGACATACGTACCTCACGCAACAGACATTCCGTCAAAACCTACAGACAAAATCTCTCTCGATCTCGTGGGACCTCTCGACGAAACACCACGCAAAAATAAATACATCTTGGTCATACAAGATTATTTAACACGCTACATTATCTGCGAACCTCTCGTCGACAAGTCAACAGCAGCCATCGTACAAGCCGTGTGGGCCTCGTGGTTGCGTATTTTTGGGAAGCCCAAAGAAATACTAACAGATAACGCTAAGGAATTTTCCTCTCAAGAATTCTCAGATTTTTGCAATTTGATGAAAACGCGACACACCTACACATCCGTATATCACCCCCAGTCTAATGGAAAAAACGAAAGGTCACACATCATCTTAAAAGAATATATCCGACATTACCAAACCAACGAGAATCCTTGGGACCTAATCCTACCCAAAGCCATGCTCAATTACAACTGCACGATTAATCGCTCCACTGGGTATACACCATTCGAACTCCAGTTAGGATACGAACCTAACAGTATTTTTGACGAACAAGACGAATACCTAACGTTACAACAACAAGTAGAAAATCTTAAAATTGAACACGAAAATAAGATATTAGAGACAATAGAGAACCTTCATGACCAACAACCATCTACCTCCTATAAACACCTCGAATCCATATCAAAAGGAAACAAAGTTCTAATTCGCAATTATAATGCAAAACCATTGGAGGAACGCTGGCGAGGCCCCTTCGAGGTCACCGATACTATCAGTGATCATTCTATTAAAGTTAACGAAAATGGTAAATCCACCGTTCATCACAGAACAAATGTTAAATTATTTAAACAAGCTAATCTTTCAGGACACGAGAATGATTGCTAGAAACGTTGGAAAATTTATAATGACCTTGGCACTCCTCTGGCTCGCGACACCTGGCTCAACGGATCAAATCCACGACGAAAAATATAATGTAACTAGCCTAAGTAATGACGAGACCGTATTCCTCGAACATTTAAATAGAGTAAGGCTTTTCCACGAACAATGGAAAATTGTCGTAGGATATGATTTCGCGCACGTTGAGACAGATCTGGAATCGATTAGACAGCTTTATATCCGTATAATTACCGAGTTGTGCATACGCGAGATAAACGGAAGCCAATTTATATGCTCCTCAACACGGAGGCTACAGAAGCGCGTGGAGGATTTCGGCAGTATTCGTGGAGAGCTACGCAATGCATTGTTCGCTGCGGGAATTAAAAGCAGCTCCTCGCGTACGGCCCGTGGACTCTTCGACTTCGTTGGTCAAATCAGTAGAACTTTATTCGGCACACTCGATACCGCGGATGCGCAATACTACAACGACGAACTCGATAAGTTGTACAACGATCAAAAAACGGTTATACAATATGTGCGTAATCAGACTAGCATAATCCTTAACGCCATGCAGTCGAACTCCGTTTTATTTAATAAGACTCATGATCAAATCAGCCGCATTAATTGGCAATTTAACCAGTTACGCGACTTAGCAAAAAGTAATGAAATTAATATCCAAATAGATGAA
>NW_017105469.1:0-508 GCF_001263275.1 Habropoda laboriosa
CTTCGTGACTTTCACATAACATACTGCGGCGATATGCGTACTCTAATGGTGTTGATTCTGCTAGGCATTCTGGACGTGGCGTCGAATTTTCGAACTCCGATGGTGGGGGAAAATACAGAAAATTAAATATGTCGACGTTAAAAATAATTTATAAAGTTAATGTGACCAACGAAATCTTGCCTCTTTTTGGTACCGAAAAAGTAGTTGCGCTTGGTTCTTCAATATCTCACACAGTTGCCGTGTTACTGTTAAACGAAGGGAAAATAAACCTATAACGTCGGCTAGGAGATAGTAGTTCTTCGCGACTTTCACATAACATACTGCGGCAATTGTCGTACTCTAATTGGCTTACGATTCTGCTATGCCTTCTGGTCATCGGCGTCGATTTTTCTCTCTTCGCATGGTGTGGGCAAATACCATTAATGAAATATTTCACTTTAAAAACTATTCTTTCAGTTAAATGTATACAACGAAATCTTACAATTTTTAAATCCCGAATATAAAGGTG
>NW_017105470.1:0-598 GCF_001263275.1 Habropoda laboriosa
CTTGGTTCTTCAATATCTCACTCGAATGGCGTGTTAGTGTTAAACAAAGCGAATATACACCTACAATGCCGGCTAGGCGATAGTTGTTCTTCGCGTCTTTCAGATAACATACTGCGGCAATTCTCGTACTCTAAATGGCGTACGATTCTGCTATGCATTCTGGACGACGGTGTCGAATTTTAGAACTACGATGGTGGGGACAAGTACAGATAACTAAATTTGCGATTTTAAAAATATTCCCTACAAATAAATATTCCCAACGAAATTTTACCCTTTTTTGGTACCAAATACAAAGGTGTGGTATGTCTTTCATTAGCACAAACGGTTTTTACTGCTAAAAGGAGCGAATATACACATATAACGTCGCGCTTGGAGGAAGTATTTGTTCGCCATTTTCACGTATCGTAACGGTACTATACTCGCACACTAAATGGAGTACATTTCTGCTACGCATTCTGGATATCAGCGTTGAATTTGCGAACTAAGATGTCGTGGAAAATAGAAATACTTAAATATTTCGTCGATAGAAATAATGCCAACAAATAAATGTACACAACGAATTCATACCTTTTTTTGGTACCGAATATAAAGGTGTGGT
>NW_017105471.1:0-510 GCF_001263275.1 Habropoda laboriosa
AAGGGGATTGTTGCTTAACATTAGAAAACCCCCATTTTTGGGTTTTTCCCAGGGGGTGCCGCGTGACTTTCCACCGAGCACGTAACCTCTCCACGGGAGGTACAGTACGCGCGAGAGGACCGGTACTTCGGTCTGGCGGCCAAGTGTAATTGAACAAGTTTATGACGATAATCCGCCAGACCGAGGGTTCGTCACGATTTCTTGCGAGGCAACACATGTCAATAGTTTACGCAGAGGATAGTGTAAATCTGCAGCTAAAAGAAAGAATCGTGCAAGCTTTCACACAATTAAAGTGGCAAAATATCGTATCATCAGTCTATGACTCTCTGATTCAAAGAGCAAGAATTTGTATGCGTTAACAGACGTTACTTTCAACACTTCATTTAGTAATGTAAATTTAAATTAAGGAAATCGTTAATAAATGTACTATAAATACTTATCATGCATTTAGTATAAACGTAAAACCGAGAGCACGCGCATTCGACGAATTTTTAAATTCTATTTTCTCGA
>NW_017105472.1:0-486 GCF_001263275.1 Habropoda laboriosa
AAACGAATATACACATATTACATCGCACATGGTTATAGTAGTTCTGCGCGACCTTCGCATATCGTACTGGGACGATTCACGTCCTCTTAATGGCGTTCGGTTTTGCTATGCATATTGGAAGCCGGTGTCGAATTTTCGAACTACGATGTGGGGGAAAATACAGATATTTAAATATTTCGTGTTAAAAATAATTGCTAAAACTAAATAATGTATCCAACGAAATCTTACAATTTTTGGATCCCGAATATAAAGGTGTGCTTGGTTCTTCAATAGCTCAAACGGTTAACGAGTTACTGTTAAACAAAGCGAGTATACATCAATAACGTCGCGCTTGGAAGTAGTAGTTATTCGCGCTTTTCACATACATTATTTGGGCGATACTCGTACTCGAAGAGGTGAACGATTCTGCTATACATTCTAGTAGACGGCGTCAAATATGAGAACTACGATGGTGGGGGAACATACAGATTATTAACTATTTCGACG
>NW_017105473.1:0-565 GCF_001263275.1 Habropoda laboriosa
GTAATACTCTTCCAAAGAATGTTTAATAACTCATTATCTACGAAGAATTTGTGAACTTTTTGTGTTGGAGAATGAAGTGTGGACCTTTAGTAACATTCTCATACAGATTTTAATGCTCTAGAACCTTTCGATAATTAATTATTAACAATTCTAGCAGGTGATGTCAGGAACGGTACCGCATACCGTCACGTATCTTTCCGGTTTTTCAATAATTTTACAGCTTTCTACTAAATTCTCGTGCAAATAACTATACGCATTTGAAAGGCAACTCCTTTAACTACATTCTCATATAACTTTTATGAACATATTCCGTTTAGTTTAGGAGTTATTCAATATTATTTGGAAGCGTCCCTATTCATCGTACTCGCGTCAAGTGGAATCTTATAAACAATCGCGAATATTTAATAAACCACACCACTTACGGTTACGAAACTAATTGCAGAATATAGATAAAAGTCCATTCCACATTCTCCATGCTTAAAAGTGCATAATTAATCATGCTTATTCGTGAAAATGACGGAAATCCATTACGCTTAAATACGACGAGTTTAATACTGATCCAAAT
>NW_017105474.1:0-255 GCF_001263275.1 Habropoda laboriosa
CCGTTCTCCAAAGGATGGAAAAGGTTGGAGGTTCAACGTGCGTTGTTAACACGTCGTTGGCAAAGTTTGCGGTGGACAGTCAGAACATTCAACGCATGTGGTTTTACGTCGTTCTCCAAGAAGTCCGATAGAATTGGAACCGTCGGCGCACGTGGTATATACGCCGTTCTCCAAAGGATGGACAAGGTTTGATAATTGTGAGGCCAGTACGTACCGTAATGTCGGATATACCTCGAGCGGTTAAGATATATCCTT
>NW_017105475.1:0-363 GCF_001263275.1 Habropoda laboriosa
TGGTTTGTTATTTCAATAGCTCAAACGGTTTCCGTGTTACTGTTAAACGAAGCGAATATACAACTATAACGTCGCGCATGGGGATAGTATTTCTTCGTGATTCTCAGGTAACGTACCAGTACGATAATCGTACTCATAATAGATTACGTTTCTGCTTATGCATTCTTGACATCGGCGACGAATTCTCTCTCTACGATGATGGGGGCAAACACAGATATTTAAATATTGCGACTTTAAAAATATTCCCTACATATAAATGATCCCAACGAAATCTTACCTTTTTTTGGTACCGAAGACAATGTTGTGCTTTGTTATTCAAAGCTCAAACGGTTCTGGTCTTACTGTTAAACGAAGCGAATATAC
>NW_017105476.1:0-3779 GCF_001263275.1 Habropoda laboriosa
GTGGGGGCAAATACAGATAATTAAATATTTCGACGATAGAAATAATTCCATCAAATAAATGTTCCCCACGAATTCTTACCTTTTTTTGTTAACGAATACAAAGGTGTGGTTTGTTTTTTCTATAGCTCAAACGGTTTCCGTGTTACTGTAAAACGAAGCGAATATGCACCTATAACGTCGCGCTTGGAGATAGTATTTCTGGGGAAAATACAGATAATTAAATATTTCGACGTTAAAAATAATTGCTAAAGCTATATGTACCCAACGAAATCTTACCTTTTTTTGGTACCGAATACAAAGGTGTGGTTTGTTCTTTCAATAGCTCAAAAGGTCCCGTGATACTGTTGAACAAATCGAATATACACCTGTAACGTCGCGCTTGGAGATAGTATTTCTTGACGATTTTCACGAAACATACCGTTACGATACTTGAACTGGGACGATTCAGGTCCTCTAAATGGCCCATTGTTCTGCTATGCATTCTGGAAGCCGGCGTCGAATTTTAGAACTACGATGGTGCAGGAAAACGCAAATAATTAAATATTTCGATATAAAAATAATTCCTAAAACTAAATGTGACCAACGAAACCTTACCTTTTTTTGGTACCGAATACAAAGTTGTGGTTTGTTTTGTCAACGGTTCACGTGTTACTGTTAAACGAAGCGAATATACACACATAACGTTGCACGTAGTTATAGCATTTCCTCGCGAAATTCGCATATCATACTGGGACGATTATCGTCCTCTAATGGGCGTACGGTTCTGCTATGCATTCTGGACAGCGGCGTCGAATTTTCGAAATACGATGTGGGGGAAAATACAGATAATTAAACTGTTCGACTTTAAAAATAATTCCTAAATGTTCATAACGAAATCTTACCTTATTTTGGTACCGAATACAAAGGTGTGGCTTGTTTTTCATCAGTTCAAACGGTTCCCGTGTTACTGTTAAGTGAAGCAAATATACACATATGACGTCGCCACTTGGAAATAGTATTTCTTCGCTTTTTTCACGTTATATAGCGGTACGATACTCGTACCATAAACGGAGTACGATTCTGGTTTGCATTCTGGACATCGGCGCCGAATTTTCGAAGTTCGATGGTGGGGGCAAATACAGATAATTAAATATTTCGACGATAAATTATTTCTACAACTGAATGTACCTAACGAAACCTTACCAAATTTTGACACCGAATACAAAGGTGTGCTGTGTTATTGAAAGCTCAAACGGTTCATGTGTTACTGTTAAACCAACCGAAATACACGTATAACGTCGCACGAGTTTAGAATAGTTCATCTCGACCATCGCATATCATATTGGGACGATTCTCGTCCTCGTAATGGCGTACGGTTCTGCAATGCATTCTGGACGCCGCCGTCGAATTTAAGATATCTGGTATGTTTGAAAATACAATTAATAAAATATTTCGTCATTAGATATAATTCCAACAAATAAATGATCCCAACGAAACCTTACCTTTTTTTGGTACCGAATACAAAGGTGTGGTTTGTTTTGTCAATAGCTCAAAGGAGTACGATTCTGCTATGCATTCTGGACTCCGGCGTCCAATTTTCGAACTACGATGTGGGGGAAAATACAGAGAATTAAATATTTCGGCTCCAAATATAATTCCTTCAGCTAAATGTATACAATAACTCTTACAATTTTTCGACCTCGAATATAAACGTGTGCTTGGTTATTCAGAGCTCAAAAGGTTCCGGTGTTACTGTTAAACGAAGCGAATCTACACCTATAACGTCGGCTAGCCGATAGTAGTTCTTCGCGACTTTCACATAACACACTACGGCGATATTAGTACTCCAAATGGCGTTTGATTCTGCTATGAAGTCTAGATTTCGGCGCCGAATTTTCGAACTGCAATGGTGGGGGAAAATACAGATAGTTAAATACTTCGATGTTAGTTATAATTGCTAAAACTAAATGTGACCAACGAAATCTTACCTTTTTTTGGTACCGAATACAAAGGTGTGGTCTGTTTTTTCAATAGATCAAATGGTCCCGTGGTACTGTTAAAGAAAACGAATATACACCTATAACGCCGCACATGGTTAGGGTATTTCATCGCCCCTTCCCATATCATACTGGGACCATTCACCTTATCTAAATGCCGTACGGTTCTGCCATGCATTCTGAACGCCGGCGACGAATTTTCGAACTACGACGTGGGGGAAAACACAAATTATTAAATATTTCGTCGTTAGAAATAATTCCAACACATAAATGTTCCCAACGAAATCTTATCTTTTTTTGGTACCGAATACAAAGGTGTGGTTCGTTTTTTCACTAGCTCAAACGGTTCCTGTGTTATTGTTAAACGATGGGAATATACACACATAACGTCGCACATGGTTATAGTAGTTCCTCGCGACCTTCCCATATAATACTGGTACGATTCGCGTCCTCTAAATGGCGCACGGTTCTGCTATGCATTCTGGACTCCGTCGTCGAATTTTCGAACTACGATGTTGGGGAAAATACAAATAATTATATATTTCATCGTTACAAATAATTCCAATAAATAAATGTTCCCAACTAAATCTTACCATCTTTTGATACCGAAAACAAAGGTGTGGTTTGTTTTTTCAATAGCACAGACGGTGCCGTGTTACTGTTAAACAAAGCGAATGTACACATATAACGTCGCACTTGTAGATAGAATTTCTTCGCGATTTTCACGTAACGTACCGGCAGGATACTCGCACTCTAAAGGGAGTACGATTCTGCTGTGCATTCTGGACGTCGGCGTCGAATTTTCGAACTACAATGTGGGGGAAGATACATATAATTCAGTATTTCGACTTTGAAGATATTCCCTACAAATAAATGTTCCCAACGAAATCTTACCTTTCTTTGATACCGAATACAAAGGTCTGCTTGGTTCTTCAATATCTCACACGGTTCCCGTGTTACTGTTATGCGAAGCTAATATACACATATAACGTCTAGCTTGGAGATAGTATATCCTTGCGATTTGCACGTAACGTAACGGTACGATACTCGTACTCGAAATGGAGTACGATTCTGCTCTGCATTCAGAATCCGGCATCCAATTTTCGACCTACGATGGTGGGGGCAATTACAGATAACTAAATATTTCGACTTTAAAAATAATCGCTACAAATAAATATTCCCAACGAAATCTTACCTTTTTTTGATACCGAAGACAAAGGTGTGATTTGTTTTTTCAATTGTTCAAACGGTTCCCGTGTTACAGTTAATGGAAGCGAATATACACCTATAACGACGCTCATGGAGATAGTATTTCTTCGCGAATATCACGTAACGTACCGGTACGATACTCGTACTCCAAATGGAGTACGATTCTGCTATGCATTCTGGACTCCGGCGTCCAATTTTCGAACTACGATGGAGGGGGAAGATACAGATAATTAAATATTTCGACGTTAATAATAATTCCTAAAACTAAATGTGACAAAGATATCTTACCATTTTTTGATGCTGAATATAAGGTTGTGCTTTGTTATTCAGGGCATAAACGGTTCCGGTCTTACTTTTAAATGAAGCGAATGTACACATATAACGTCGCACACGGTTATAGTATTTCTTCGCGACCTTCGCAAATCATACTGGGACGATTCCCGTCCTCTAAATGGCGTACGGTTCTGCTATGCACTCTGGACGCCGGCGTCGAATATAAGAACTACGATGGTGGGGTAAAATACAGATAATTAAATACTTCGACATTAAATATAGTTCCTCAAACTAAATGTGTCCAACGAAATCTTACCTTTT
>NW_017105476.1:4094-4335 GCF_001263275.1 Habropoda laboriosa
CTTTTTTTGGTACCGAATACAAAGGTGTGGTTTGTTCTTTCAATAGCTCAAACGGTTCCCGTGTTACTGTTAAATGTGGCGAATATACACATTTAACGTGGCGCTTGGAGATAGTATTTATTCGCGATTTTCACGTAACGTACCGGAGCGATACTCATACTCTAAGTGGCGTACCATACTGCTATGCATTCCGGACATCGGCGCCGAATTTTCGATCTATGATGTGGGGTAAAGTACAGAT
>NW_017105477.1:0-200 GCF_001263275.1 Habropoda laboriosa
ACACCGGGGTCGAATTTTAGAACTACGATGGTGGGGGCAAATACAGATAATTCAATATTTCGAATAGAAATATTATTCCTTCAGCTTAATGTATCCAACGTAAACTTACAATTTTTCGACCCCGAATATAAAGGTGTGCTTGGTTATTAAAAGCTCAAACGGTTCCGGTGTCCCTGTGAAACGAAGCGAATATACACATA
>NW_017105477.1:441-668 GCF_001263275.1 Habropoda laboriosa
CTCAAATGGTTCCCGTGTTACTGTTAAAGGAAGCGAATATACACCTATAGCGTCGCTCTTGGAGATAGTATTTCTTCGCGACCGTTGCATATCATACTGGGACGATTCAGGTCCTCTAAATGGTGCATTGTTCTGCTATGCATTCTGGACACCGGCGTCAAATTTTCGTACTACGATGGTAGGGGCAAATACTGATAAATAAATATATCGACGTTAAGAGTAATTCC
>NW_017105478.1:0-306 GCF_001263275.1 Habropoda laboriosa
TTTCCATGTTTCGTCACGTAAATCTGGTTTTAACGAATATAAACTGAAATACTGCTGTATTCTGGCGTCAAACCACGTTTTGCAGTACTACAGAATGTCTGTATCCTCTTTATTTTGCATGTTCCGCCAAGTAAAACGTCTTTTAACAAATATTAACGGAAATACTGCTGTTTTCCCTCGGCAACCCCAATTTTGCAGTACTGCAAAATGACTGTCTCCTCTTTATTTTGCATATTCCGTCAGGTAAAACGTGTTTTAACGAATATAAACTGAAATACTGCTGTATTCTCGCGACAACCCGCGTTT
>NW_017105479.1:0-324 GCF_001263275.1 Habropoda laboriosa
CCATGTGCGACGTAATGTATGTGTATTCGCTTCGTTTAACAGTAACACGGGAACCGCTAGAGCTATTGAAAAAAAAACCACACCTTCATATTCGGTACCAAAATATGCTAAGATTTCGTGGGGAACATTTATTTGTTGGAATTATTTCTAACGACGAAATATTTAATTATTTGTATTTTGCCCCACTTCGTAGTTCTAAAATTCGACGCTGTTGACCACAATGCGTGGCAGAATCGTACGCCATTTAGAGTACAAGTATCTCCCGAGTATGTTATTTGAAAGTCGCGATGAATTACTATTACCGAGCCGCGTTATATTTGTATA
>NW_017105480.1:0-780 GCF_001263275.1 Habropoda laboriosa
AAGTTCATAAGTTGAAACGTCCTTACATGTTTCTATTTGAATACTTGAGAAAGAACCTTTTTTTCATTTTGGAAGGAGGCTGAGCGTATTTTCGTCGAGGTTCTGAAGAGACTTCCGGAAATATGCCCCTGTTTAAAGAAAAGGGCGTCTCTGTGTTTTTAAATTGAATATTCTTCATTTCGGCCCCACGAGTAGCTAGGGAAACAAGGTCCGTTAAGGCAGAGTCCCGCATGCCTCAGTAAGTTGACTAAAATAAAACTGGGTTGCATCAGGTGCCCAGTGTTTTTGACGAGAATACGCGTCTGTCTTTGCTTGCGTATGTTCTTATGACCGTTTAGGTTTATAAGGATATTACGGGGTGTGGTAGTGAAGTTTAATCGTGAAGGAAATAATTCGTAGTATACTATTTAATTAAGTAGTTGAATGATGGATTAGTGGTGTGGATGATGTGCGTTGAACTAGAGATTACGATGTTTCTCTTGGATGTCTGGTGGTGAACTGACTCCCTCACGAATTTCCGAGTCGAATTTCCGAGTCGAGGGAAATTCGTGTGCCGGTCTTGTCACCTGATTGGTAAGTATTTTTTGCCAATCAGGTGATAGATCCACCGACACCCAACTATTCCAAGCAGGAGAGGTGGTGTCAGTGGAGGTGGAAGACGCTATGTGGGAAATTTGGCAACGTGGTGGAATTTCTGCCAGGCTTGGATCCTGCGGGCTGATCTGGTCGACGGTCACTGGGCCCGATCTCGATGCCCCTTTGGAAATTCACGTTTATGGC
>NW_017105481.1:0-365 GCF_001263275.1 Habropoda laboriosa
TCCGAACTACGATGGTGGGGGCAAAAACATATAACTAAATATTGCGACTTTAAAAATATTGCCCACAATTAGATGTTCCCTACGAAATCTTACCCTTTTTTGGTACCGAACACAAAGGTGTGGTTTGTTTTTTCAATAGCTCAAACGGTTCCCGTGTTACTGTTAAACGAAGCGAATATACACGTATAACGTCACGCTTAGAGATGTTATTTCTTCGCGGTTTTCATGTAACGTACAGGTACGGTACTCTTACTCTCAATGGAGTACATTTCTGCTATACATTCTAGACGCCGGCGTCTAATTTTGGAATTACGATGTGGGGGAAGATACAAATAGTTAAATATTTCGTCGTTAGAAATAATTCC
>NW_017105482.1:0-298 GCF_001263275.1 Habropoda laboriosa
CCATCGAATAAAATATACGCCATCAAATAATAAATAGTTATTAACCACTGCAATGTCAACCGCTGCTTATAGGACTTTTACTTTATTTATTGCTGCCTCTTTATCAAAAAAAATTAAATTAACCCTTATTACACTCTAATAACACATACCAACCACTGTTTGTTTCTCCCGAGTCTGGCATTAGGTTAGTTTTTTTTTTATAATAATGCGCAGATGTTTAATTACAACCACTGCAAATTTGTTCAGTTAGACATGCATACCATCGATAAAAATATACGCCATCAACTAATTAATAGTT
>NW_017105483.1:0-416 GCF_001263275.1 Habropoda laboriosa
TCGTTGGGATCATTTATTTGTTGGAATTATTTTTAACGTCGAAATATATAATTATCTGTATTTACCTCCCACATCGTTGTTCCAAAATTCGACGACGGATTCCGGAAGGCATAGCAGAATCATACTACATTTCGAGTGCGAGAATGATCCAAGCATGATATCCGAAGGTCGCGAAGAACCACTATAACCGTGTGCGACGATATTTGTGTATATTCGTTTCGGTTAGCAGGAACACTGCAACCGTGTGAGATATTGAAGAACCTAGCACACATTTGTATTCGGTATCAAAAAATGGTAACATATCG
This sequence comes from Habropoda laboriosa, assembly GCF_001263275.1. Classification (NCBI taxonomy): domain Eukaryota; kingdom Metazoa; phylum Arthropoda; class Insecta; order Hymenoptera; family Apidae; genus Habropoda; species Habropoda laboriosa. The sequence continues at coordinate 306 of NW_017105483.1, forward strand.
TTGGTCACATTAGTTTTAGCTAATATTTTTAAAGACGCAATATTTAGATATCTGTATTTGCCCCCACCATCCTAGAGAGAGAATTCGACGCAGATGTCCAGAATGCATAGC
>NW_017105484.1:0-1903 GCF_001263275.1 Habropoda laboriosa
TGCATAAGGAGGAATTACTCCAGGCGGCACTACATAACTTCCAGGTGGAGATAAAAAAAAAAAGAAAGAAACATTGCCACTAACACAAAGCAGCTAAAATTTTACATTAATACTTTAAACTGGCGAAAAGAATAGAAATTAGTATTGAAACTCGAAGTGCAATTATTACACTTAGAAAGGAAGGTTATTCTTTGCAAGGGCGTGCAGGCTACAGTAAAACATTTTGCGGATACTGGTAGTTTGAAAGACAAACCACGGTCAGGAAGACCCAAAATCACGTCGAGAGCTGAAGATGTAAGAATAAATATTATTTGCAAACGAAACAGACGACTAACGGCCTCGGAAATTCGTGTAGGACTTAATGATAGTAGACCGAATCCAATATCTCTGACCACGGTGAAAAGGCGACTAAGAGCTGCAGGTTTAAATGGCCGTATAGCAGTCAGGAAACCATTGCTTTCGTCGAAAAATCGCAAAATGCGGTTGGATTGGGCAAAAAGTCACAAAAATTGGACACCTACGGACTGGGGTAAGGTTCTTTGGACTGACGAATCCAAGTTCGAAATATTTAGGTCGCACCGAAGGATATTTGTTCACCGATCTGTACAAGAAAAAATGTTGCCAGAGTGTATTGTACCTACTGTCAAACATGATAGTGGTTCAGTTATGGTCTGGGGATGTTTCTCAACGGTTGGAGTAGGAGACCTAATCAAAATAGAAAATACAATGAAAAAAGAAGACTATAAACAGATACTCGAGCAGCACGCTCTACCATCAGGTCACCGGTTAATACGTAGAAATTTTATTATGCAGCAAGATAACGACTCTAAGCATTCATTTAAATTGTGTAAAGGGTTCTTATTGCAAAAAGAAACAGAGCAGGTCTTGAGGAGTATGAGATGGTCAGCACAATCACCGGATTTGAACCCGATAGAATTTTTGTGGGAAGAGCTCGATCGGAATATCCGGTTGCACTGTCCAACATCGAAAGGACACCTTTGGTAACTACTACAAGAAGCATGGAAAAATTTAAAATTAAAAATACTCGAAAAACTAATTGCCAGGATGCCCAGAATGTGTCAGGCTGTCATTAGAAATAAGGGCGGTTTTTTTAATGAGAAGGCAATTTAAAGAAAAATATCTATGTCTTCGTACAAAAAATAATATAAGATGTAAAATATTCTACTTATAAGTATTTTGACAAATAAAACTTCCTCAATTACTTTAATAAAACTTCCACAATTACTTTGTAGGCGTTCAAGTTTTCTTAGAAATATCCTGTTTCTCTTAATTTACATAGTGATTCTAAACATTTGGCCGGTAGTGTATCTGACCGCGTAAAATAAGATCGCGTAAATCAATTCCGCGTAAATTGAGGTAAATTTGCCGCGTAAAACAAATACTCGCGTAAAAAAGTGCCGCGTAAATTGAGGGACGGGTGTAATCTGTGAGTCATTGAATTTCAAACTTTTGTGAACTCGGCATTTTCGAATCTCGAAGGTACCAAATTACTACTATTTGTAAACTTAAAACTAACGAATTTTTAAATGATTGAAATCACAATTTGTGGGAACTTAAAATTACCGAATCTCTGAGCCACGTTGCCCTAAAAAAGGAGGATGTTAAAATAAGGTCAATTTTGGCATACGGCCGGAACGAAAAATTGTTTTACAGCATGATTCTACGCATTCTAAGGGACGAAAAATGTCATTTTTCCCGAAAATGAAGGGAAAGTTATGAGAAATGCGGTTCAAGGTAAGAGTATGATCATACTAATAACTTAATATTCCGTCTCGTTTTCTTCGAATGATGGTCTGTTCGTAAACATACATACTTTGTCCAGTTTGGTGGAGAATATCGTTTAAATGTAATGGAAGTTTACCTGTGTTTTTCTGAATTTCAA
>NW_017105485.1:0-3957 GCF_001263275.1 Habropoda laboriosa
CTATGCAATTTCTAAGAATACCTTTTACTGAATTTTTTCTACCTAACGGTCAGTATCGTGTACACAATAAACAAAGGGTTGTATGACAACTCGCGTAAAAAAGGCGTAAATGTTCGCTGTGTCGGCTGTCTTATGAACAGCTTCGTGGTGTGGTGTTTTGCTGGCAATATAGCAGGATGTTTCTGGGAATATACCGAATCCTCGCATGTCTCAATCTACCGCCCACGCTGATTAATCCAGTTTGATCCAAAAAGTGCACAGGGCTTGATTTTGAAACTGGTTATCCTAATTTTAGACGCCTGTGTTCATCCGAAAGATAGTCTGATTGAATTCTACGCATCAGAGTAAATTCAGTTTGGTTTAGCTTCTTTGTAGATAAATGGAATATTCCCTCCTTCTTGATTCTACATGTCACACGATTATGGATGCGCGTTCGAGTATTCTGTACCAATAGCAGACAACTGGCAGCTATACGTAGTAATTTTGAGAACCATGAAAATTTATGAAAGAAATCTTGTATCACCATTGTCAATATATGGACCGGTTCAGCTTTCTCAGCTAGTTGGTCTGGCATCGAGTGATGTTCGTATTCGGAAGTCCAATTGGCCGTGTCACCATGCATGCCACTAGAGATCGGCACTAATCAATTCAGTGGGATTGATTCCACGCGATGTGATGTCTGCGGGATTATCATTTGAAGACACATATGACAAAACTACTCGCGAAAGTTCCTGCATATATCACGACAGTCTATTGGCGCCGAAGTTTTTCCATTTACTGGGCGATGCACTTATCCAAATAAGGATGATCGTCGAGTCAGTCCAGTAATACTAATCGTGTGTAATTTTCAGAGAAGTTCTAATTTGCGCGATTAGTTGCGCAAGCAGCGATGCCCCACATAACTCCAATCGCGGTAAGCTGACAATTTTTAACGGTGCTATTCGCGATTTACAGTGCCGTAAAACCTCGTCAGAAGCATCACAGAATCCGTGCACTTCGACCCTTGATGTCCTGCTAGGTAGCGCACTTCTCGGAATGTTTATATGATTGACCACTTGAAGTTCATTCCGAAAGGATGTTCATTGTGAATGCAGATACTGAGATAGAGATTTGTTCCATGAAATTTGCAATTGCCACAGTTCTTGCAAGAATATTTTTGCTTGAATTGTGACTGGTTCAAGGAGTCAGAGGGGGTTAAAGATCTACGAGATCTGCTATAATATCATCCGCTCGGTGACGCGACGACTTGAAATCTCGTGAACCGTGTATCGAAATATGTCCGTTTCCGATTCCCAGAAAAGACCAAGAGTCTCTGAATCTCTTTCTGTGATTACTTGAACTCTTGGTTGAGATTTCGTTGCTTGCAATATACGTTTATCATTGGTGGCCCATTTACAAAGTTCCAGAAATGAGGCACATAAATAAAATGCAGAATAAGCACAGTTTTAGGTCCTTCGCTTCTAATATGGAGTCTGTCCCGGTTAAAATATCATCTACGTAGAAGTCCTGTGTGAGTATGTGTTAAAACGTTCGTGTTGCCAGAATGGGAGCTGATGCGGTTCCGCAGGTGATCGTATTGAGCTCGTACCTTTTACTCGGTATTGAGTTGTCTTCGCACAATAAAATTCTCCGATACTTGCGATCCTCAGCTTGTACCAGGAAACGTACCAGCTTGTACCACAAAAAGAACGTATCCATGTTTTCGCAAGCGCAATAAAATAGCTAATAAATCATCTTGGATCTACTACCTGAGCGTCATCCACCGATAATCCTGGCATAGTTTTTGCAGCTGCATAGAAAACCACGCGTAATTTGTACGCTGTACTACTGCTGGTCTTAACGACCGCGTGATGTGGTAAATAGTAGTAGGTTAAGTATCTTCTTCATTTTCGGGGATTTCAGTTATGTGACTAGTCTTCGCATTCAGTCATAAAATTGAAATATTCCCGATGGATATTTTGCTATTTTTTCAATTTGCGTTTCAAATTTAGTAATTCTCGTCCGGCTTGTAATCGTTATTCCCCTAATTTCTTGTTATCCTTAAACGGAATCTTAAATATATATCGTCCGTGTTAGGTGGTATTTGAAACGATTTTCACAGTAATCCGATTTGCTGATAATCTGTCGTTCTGGGTAATGTTCCAACTTCCAAAACCTAGCCATCTAGTCGTGCAATTGTTGGTTGGTCACTATGTGACAACTTGTGCGCCCTTGTGAATTGTCAGTAGACAAGTGCAAGTTACCCACAACGATCCAACCGAATTGAATTTTTTGAAACGACGGAAGGTTTCGTCCTAATGAATGACATTCGATACATAATATATCTGAGAACAAACCTGCCCCAATTATCATATCAGTTTCTCCTGGTCGATTATATTGGGGATCTGCCAACACAGAATTAGTTGGAATGGGCATTGATGATGAGTCAATGGCAAGGTTAGGAATTTTGTCCGTGATCTTCGATAGTGCGTGGCATGTAATTAACTTATCGAGTTCGTTACATTTTGAAATGATGTTTACGTTGGTTTGATAGTTTAATCGATGTTCCAGTTGATCTACACCCGAGACCTTAAGGTGTGTGTTGGGGCACGGAAGTCCTAATTTTTTGACTAATCCTTCATTCTTGATTAATCCTGTGCCTATCCTTGGTGTGTTGTACGACAGTACTCAGCATGGTGCAAGTATTTGCCTCGTGAGAAACATATGATTGTGTCGTAGTATGGTCTTGGGGCAAGCTTATGGACGTACGTACATTGTTCTTTGATGAATGGCCGTGCCGAGGAAACGACGCCTTTATGACCGGGGACGGTTCAGGTGTGACATGGTTAATATGTAAAAGAGTATAATGACTTTTCAAACATTTTCGGCATGTACCACGTGTACAATCTGCAGTCCTGTGTTCCATTTGTAAACAGTTGACACATGCGCGTAGTTCTTGTATCTTGCTGTCGGTGATAATTTCAGGAAGATGTTGCAGTTGTATAATCGATGTTCCCCTTTATATAGTAAACATGCCAGTGCCAATTTTAGAGTTTGCTTGTGTATAAACATCGCTTTGTCCGCGCTAACCTTCTCAAGATACCTGCAGTGTTTTTCAAGAAACTCTATGATGCTGTGCAAGGAATGTTGCGCAAAGATTACCCTGAATGTTCGACGCTATACGTTTCCATTCGCGACGCGTAACATTATCTACTTTCGACGTTAATAAGTACGCTATCATAATGTCCCACTATTCTGTCGGTTCGCCGGGTAAAGTCAGTGCGCTTAAGTTGTTTCTAGTATTAACACGTTCCGTGCCGCGGGGCGTATACGCTCCACGCTGAACTTTCCGTTCAAGACATCTGATATTTCTGCCCTTTCCTTCCGTTCACTTAAACTATGCAACTACGACGATAATTTGTCTCTGCTCTATAGTGCATCTTAAACGTTACCTTTTTTTTTTGATAACAATGATTTTTTCAATCTTATAAATATTGGAAGACATACAGGGTCAAAAGCAGAACTGTCAGGCTCGACGACGTGGGGCGTATACGCCCCACGCGGCCTAAACGGAAAGTAATCAAAAATCGGTCCGGCACGGAACGTGTTAAAAATGAGTTGTCACAGTCCGGTTAAAGTCTCTTTAGTCAAGTATTGTATCTTCCATAATGCACGCAAATGATGGTGTTTTTCAACATTGAACGTCTTCCACGCGGGAAGGTAGTTGGCTTCGGAGAGGCCGAATGAATTAACATTTTCAGGACGGTGGGTCATCGATGTTCCTGTTTGCTGACGTGACCCATTCAAAATGATGGCAAAAAAGATTGAGTATACGGTGCGGTCCAAAAGTGGAATACCACATTTTCACATGATAATAGACACTTGGATCATAAGAAACGCCGGCAGTAGTGAGCACTTCGCGAATTTCTCTGCCGTCCTGAACGTGTTAATGACTGATGCCGCGTGACCCTCTGTCGA
>NW_017105486.1:0-275 GCF_001263275.1 Habropoda laboriosa
CTGTGCATTCTGGACGTCGGCGTCGTTCTTCCGGACTACGCTGGTGGGGGAAAATACAGATAACTAAATATTTCGACTTTAAAAATATTCCCTACAAATAATTTTTCCCAACGAAATCTTACCGTTTTTTGGTACCGAATACAAAGTTGTGGTTTCTTTTTTCAATAGCTTAAACAGTTCCCGTGTTACTGTTAATCGTAGCGAATATACAAATATATCGTCGGCTAGGTGATTGTATTTCTCCGCGATTTTGACGCAACATACCGGTACGATAC
>NW_017105487.1:0-548 GCF_001263275.1 Habropoda laboriosa
AAAACGAAATGTGACCAACGAAATATTACCTTCTTTTGGTACCGAATACAAAGTTCTGGTTTGATTTTTCAATTGCCATACTGTTCTCGTGTTACTGTTAAAGGAAGCGAATATACACATATGTCGTCGCGCTTGGAGATACTATTCCTTCTCGATTTTCAAGCAACGTACAGGTACGATACTCGTACTCTGAATGGAGTACATTTCTACCTATGACTTCTGGACATCGGCGTCGAATTTTCGAACTACTGATGTTGAGGGCCAATACAGATAATTAAATGTATCGATATTAAAAATAATTCCTTCAGCTGAATGTTTACAACGAAATATTATCATGTTTTGATACCGAATGCAAAGGTGTGCGCAGTTATTCAAACCTCGAACGGTGCTGATGTTACTGTTAAACGAAGCGAATATACACATATAACGTCGCACATGGTTGATCTTCGCGATTATCACGTAACGTACCGGTACGATACTCGTATTCTAAATGGAGTACGTTTCTGCTGTGCATTCTGGACATCGGCGTTGAATTTTCTCTCTACGAT
>NW_017105488.1:0-228 GCF_001263275.1 Habropoda laboriosa
GTGGATGGAGAGACAAGCGACAGGCATCGAAAGATGTAAGAATCTTCAGATTTACTAGTTATATGCGTGAAATAGTGCGATTTTCACAATCTTTAACCGTTTGCAGCTCATAACAACATTAACCGATTGCGATGAAATTTTCATCACAAGCCTAGATAAAAAAGTTGTAAACAGTGACTTTTACAATTTTCTTCGCGATTCCCACAAATTGCAATATTTTCAAAAAAT
>NW_017105488.1:4631-4997 GCF_001263275.1 Habropoda laboriosa
CACCTAATTTAGGTGTGCGCTCGGCCATCCCCATTTCAGCCACGTATGGCAACTGTTAGGAATGCCCAACTTAGGCATGCATCATTCCTTCCGAATTAGGACCTAATGCGGTAACGATTAGGCTTGCAGAATTTAGGTATGCCTAATCGTTTCCGCATTAGGCCCACATTCGTCTTTAGGCATGCCTAACTGAAATTCTAGTCGGTAATAGTTACACATCTTAAGAAAGAAATTACCTACATGAATAAAATAGAACTTGCATATTATTTTACTAAAGTTTGCTATATCAATAACTTGTGATTATATGTATATATTGTATTGTGTAAAATGACATTATATAAAAATCTGATCTAATCAGAAATGTAC
>NW_017105489.1:0-2350 GCF_001263275.1 Habropoda laboriosa
GATGTTCGATCGTCCGTGTACGTTGTCAAATGTGCTTGTTGTCGAGGTTCTGTTCGTTATGAGGAGACGGTGCTGGAGGATGAGCTCCTCCAGAGCCTCTCCTCTGTCGTCGGTCGTTGTGGAGTGCCATAGCGTCGACTTGGCATTGGCGTCGATGCTGACTATTATTTTGTTACCCTTTAGCGCCCGAAGGGTTTGATCTAGGTGATTAAGGTACGGGTCTATATTATCACAGTGCTGAAAGTACGCGCTTATCACATAAAATCTGATTGTCGCGGTACTAATTTCCGCGCATACAAAGTGCGTGTTGCAGTGTTGCACAAGTTTGAGCACGTTCAAATCCTTGCCGAAAACGGCAATCGCTGATTTGATCTTATCGGCTGTTATAATATTCGTGAATTTTTTCCCGTCTGCTATCGTCCTTGCATTAATTCCTAGTCCGTATACCTTGTTACCAAGACAGTACGGCTCCTGAAGTAGGACTATATCCAATTTCTTATCATGTGATATCTGTCTTAATTCGATCATTACATTTTTGGAACCGCGAGCATTAAGCTGTGCTATTTTTATGAGATGCTTTTTCGCGTGCGCTTGTTCGTTGTGAGAATGGTCGTTATTCATAGTTCGTTCTAACTATTTGTGACTCCGTGGAGCGGATGAACGCCGGGCATTCCTTTGCCCTGGAGTCGTGGTTACACGGTTTCCCTGCCCTTTTGCAGTTTACGCACGTTGGGCTCTGGCTCTTGTTCGGGCAAGCTTTAAAGCCATGCCCGTCCTTTGCACAGTGCCCGCATGTTTCGATCGTTGCCCGACAGTACTTCGCGATATGGCCAAAAGATTGACATTTGAAGCATCTGCTTACTAGAATAAAGTCCCTGATGGAGCATGCGTTCCATCCTATGAAAATCCTTCCGCTCTCAAGAAGTTGTTTCCTGAGAGCGGGTGTGACCTCCACGACCCTGTTTTCCGTCGCTCTCTCTCTCGACCCTGTTTTGAATAGTAATTTGAACTCCTCTGCAAACTTACCCTTCGGGACGTTTTCCATGTTCTGCTGCCTTATCGCCGCCAGCAGCTCCTTGTCCGGGATGTCCTTCTGTATTCCGTAGATTATCATCCTTGGATTACGTTTCGTCGGGAGGTTCGCCTTCAATCCTGCGCCGGATAACTTCTCGCTTTTCATCATGCTGTCAACGTCCTCCTTTGATTGAGCCTCGATGAGAATCCCATTGTTGCTTATTTTCCTGACACTTTTTATTTTCAGCTTCTCTTTTGCCGGAGCGATGCTTGATAGTACCGCGTTTTTCGTCTCCTCGCTCGTTTTCAGCTTGCTGCCTTCTGCGGGGAAAACCGTGATCACGTGCCTTGCTGGTTTAGAAACCTGCTCGGTCACGATCTGCGCCCTTGTCTTGAGCTTATCGGCATATGAGAGTGTTTGCTGTTGAGGCTTTGTGGATCGTTCCTCCTTCTTTTCCAGCACCTGGTTTAGTTTGTTCTCCAGGGCTGCTAATTTCTCAAGGACACCTCCTTTTTCGGGGCGGTTCGATCTGAGGGTACTATTTTCTTCTTCCAGTCCTTTGCAGTACTCCTGGAGCTGCGCCGCCATTGTCCTTATATATTTCGCCTCCTGTGGCAAGAGTTCTGTGCCAACACTCTTAGCGAGTGCAAAAAAATTTGAAAATGGGAGCGCCTTCTTCTTTTCCATCCCTCCTCCGGTTTTCTCTGGGGTTGTTTGGGGCGGTGTGGCCTGGGATTTCTTCACCTCTTGTTTGGTGCTGCGCTTTTTTCGGTGTTTTATATTTTCTGATTCTGATCCTGACGCCGTATCAGATTCAGTGCTGATGGTTTTTATATTTCTCTTCATTCGTCTGGGTTGAACGGTGGCCCACTCCATGTCGGAGGAGTCGCCCTCCATTGCTTGCCAGAAGGTAATTTTGCCGCTCTCCGCTTTGCTCTGGGATCGACGTGGAGAATGAATTCTTCCTTCCTCCGTCCAATGGGAACGCTCCCCTCCTGGCCAATGAGCGGGCAGAATCGCTCAGGCGTCGGGCCAATCACAGCGCCGGACCTTCGGCCAATCACAGCCCTCCGGCTCACTCACGCTCGAGCTCCGGCGGCCGGCGGAGCTGCTGTCGTCAGCGGTGCGACTACCGTGCCACCGCACGTTCACTTTCACGAACTACTGTGGCGTCGCTTCGGCAGCCATTTTGAATAAAATTTCTATTTCACGTTGTTTTACGCGTTGCACTGCACGGATTTTACCGTTTTATATGTCCAAGGGCGGGGAAACGTGAGCCCCACACCTTGCGATGTACCTCTGTCCGATTCGACGAGACGTTCTCACGCAATTCTT
>NW_017105489.1:2364-2648 GCF_001263275.1 Habropoda laboriosa
GACGCGTCTGCCGGGCGGTGACACGTCACACTCAGTCGTCCGTTTTTGCGTTATAAATCCCTTATTTCCCGACGGATTTTTACTGATGATATGCCCGAATAATCGCAATCAAACGCACTACACCCTCGGGTATGGCACGACTCGGCGTAGAGTATTTTTCTAGAGATACGCGCGGAGCGGTTCGCGACGCGAAACTCTCACGTTATCTCACTTTTCCACTTCGTATTTCCACTGAAATACTCACCTCAGCTTTCTCCTCCTCGCTTTCCTTGCAGAAATATTCA
>NW_017105490.1:0-601 GCF_001263275.1 Habropoda laboriosa
GGTTGCCGTGTTACTGTTAAACGAAGCGAATATACACATATAACGTTGCTCTTGGAAATAGTAATTCTTCGCGCCTTCCACATAACATACTAGGGGGATACTCGGACTCTAAATGGCGTACGAATCTGCTATGCATTCTGGACTTCGGCGCCTAATTTTCGAACTGATTTGGTGGAAAATACTGATAATTAAATATTTCGAAGTTAATAATAATTCCTAAAACTAAATGTGACCAACTAAATCTTACCATTTTTTGATACCGAATACAACGGTGTGCTTTGTTATTCAAAACTCTAACGGTACCAGTATTACTGTTAAAGGAAGAAATTATACAAATTTATCGCGTCTCCGTAATAGTAGTTCTTCGCGACATTCACATAACATACTGCGGACATATTTGTTCTCTAATGGCGTACGATTTTGCTATGCATTCTGGACGACGGAGTCGAATTTTAGTTCTACGATGGTGGGAGAAAATACGAATAAATAAATATTTCGGCTTTAAAAGCAATTCCTAAAACTAAATGTGACCAACGATATCTTATCTTTTTCTAGTACCGTATACAAAGGTGTGCTTGGTCCTTCAATATATCACACGGTT
>NW_017105491.1:0-719 GCF_001263275.1 Habropoda laboriosa
TTTAGTCTGTTGATTACTAGGTGAGCTACGTTTTGTATTTTGTTTATGGCCTTGTGTGATGAGAGGCTGACGGTGTATAGCGCGATGTCGTCTGCGAAGCCTGTATGCTTGCCTGCTTGGGAAGGTCGCGGAAGGCATGAGCAATGAAGACGTTGAAGAGTGTGGGGGAGAGGACGGAGCCTTGCGGGACTCCGGCCATTATGTTGTGCGTTTGAGAGTAGGTCTGTCCTATTCTGACTGTTATTTTACGTTGTGTGAGGAATAAATGAATTAGTTTTGTAAGAAAGATGAGGACCTTGTGGGTTAGGAGGTGGTGGGTGAGGCCTTCGATCCATACTGTGTCGAAGGCCTTTTCCGTATCCAGGAGGATCATGGCGGTGGTGTTTTTTATAGCCAGCTGGGCTTTTATATCGCTAGTTACTCTGGTTAGTTGGTGGACGGTGGAATGCTTTTGGCGGAAACCGAATTGAGTGGGGGGGATGGTGTTGTGGTCGTTCAGGGAGGAGGATAGGCGAGGATGATTTTTTCTACCACTTTGGAGAAAGACGGGAGGAGGCTGATGGGACGGTAGCTGGAGGGGAGGGTGGGATTTTTATTAGGTTTGGGTATGGGGATAATGGTCGCGTTCTTCCAGGTATTGGGAAAGTAGCTGTGGGTGAGGATGGCGTTGATTATGTATGTTAGTCTGACTATTGCTCTTTTAGGGAGATTTTTTAGTA
>NW_017105492.1:0-286 GCF_001263275.1 Habropoda laboriosa
ATCAACAAAAAATTAAATTAACCGTTATTGCACTCGAATATCATATATCAACCACTGTTTCTTCCTCCTGTGACCTGCATCAGGTTACTTTGTTTTTTTTATATCAACGCGCTCGCGTTTCATAACAACCATTGTTAATTTGTTAAGTTAGACATGCATACCATCGATTAAAATATACCCCATCAATTAATTAATTGTCATTAACCACTGCAATGTCAACCGTGGTTTATAGGGCAGTTACTTTATTAATTGCTAACTCTTTATCAACAAAAAATTAAATTAACCC
>NW_017105493.1:0-306 GCF_001263275.1 Habropoda laboriosa
TACTGAACTTTCTAACGAGCTTCAAATAGTCCAATTTTCGGATGATCTTGACGAAAGCGTCGTTTCTCCGTTTCAAAAAGGCGGTTCAATAAATGATCGAGAATCGGTTGCTCGTGTAACGATCGTGCTCTGGTCGTTTCAGAAATTATTGAACTAAACCCTCAGCGATATTAGTCTGTAAGCACACGGAATATACGATAGCCGATTATTTTCCTGACAATCTTCATCCTACCGATTCTCTTCAACTTATGGCAAACACACAAGAGAAATATAACGTAGAACCAGCTTGACTGATTTCGCTGTTAC
>NW_017105494.1:0-1234 GCF_001263275.1 Habropoda laboriosa
ACGAAACACTGGCCAGGTGAGAGGTTAACGGATGGTGGTGAGTTTCATGAATTGTTTATATTTTTAATTAAACGTATATTCTATTTTTCCAGCAAATATAACAATTTTGATAAATGATATAAATTCCAGGTTTTCCTTACTAAATAAAATTCAAATTAATTTCAGGCTTTCCTTACTAAATAAAATTCTAATAAATTTCCTGGCCGTTCTTGATCATATAGATCAGTTTTCAAAGCCTATTCTTGTCAATATTGATGAGATAACAATTATCGAGTATACTGAAATGATTTTAGGTAGGAACAAAATCTACTTTACAATGTCCAGCTGTGTGGACTGTGTTTAGGGAGTTGTATGCCTTTCGATGATTAATTAAATATTCTCTGGATGAATATTTCGAGCTCATATACGAGCTCAATTCTTTCCAGTTCGAAAAAGAATTTTGTCGCGAGTTTCATTATCGAAGGTTTAAATATGAATTCTATGATTTTGTAAATGTACGTGCTCCATTAGCATGAATTTCACTATACTCGCTCTGAATATCCACAAATAATAAAAAGATTCCATTTTATAATACACTTTTCTTACAGAACTTCGTTGTTATGATTTTATGTATGTAATAACATACAAATAACAAAGATATCGCGATAAATTATTCTCCTATTCCACTTTACAATATACCTTTCTTACAGAACAGAATTCTGCAATTTCAGAAGAGGAATTTCACCGTTTAAATAAATTTGAAAAAATTACCTTTTCATTTCAGGCTAGCTTTAAACAATTGTAAGATAGAAAATTGTATCGAGTATGAAGTGAGCGTGAGTGAGAGTCTTAACTTTAAGTAGTTCGTACGATAGAATAAGTTAGCATAAGACACTAGAAAATTATTTATTTATTTAAGTGAGATGCGTGCGTTCGAACTTCGTAAGTACGATAATTCTAAGATAGAAAATTGTACCGAAAATTGTGCGCGCCTTCTTACAGAGATACGCGACTCATTTGTAGCCTAATTAATAAAATACCCTCCTCATTTTTACTATCGTCGATATCAAACACAGAACAACAACGTTCTCGCGTATATCAATTCTCGATCGCTCAACTCCTTCGAGCTATTACACGACACAATTACACGCGAGTAGCGCGCGATGCTCGCGAGTAAATATGTCATGTAGGCGGTTCTTTCCGAATATAAATACAAGACGCTCTGAAAAATTATTCTAGACAACAATTGTTTCAA
>NW_017105495.1:0-944 GCF_001263275.1 Habropoda laboriosa
CCATTTAGAGAACGAGTGTTGTTCCGGTAAGTTACGTGAAAATCGCGAAGAACTACTATCGCTCAGCCGATGTTATATTTGTATATTCGATTTGTTTAACAGAAACAGGGCAGCGTTTGATCTATTGAAAAAACAAAGCACACCTTTGTATTCGGTATCAAGAAATTGTAATATTTCGTTTGTCACTTTTAGTTTTAGGAATTATTTTTAAAGTCGAAATATTTACTTATCTGTATTTGCCCCCACCAAAGTAGTTCGAAAATTCGACGCCTATGTCCAGAATGCATAACAGAATCATACTCTATTTTGAGTACCAGTATCGAGCCGGTACATTACGTGAAAATCGCGAAGAACTACTATCACCTAGCCGACGTTATATTTGTATATTCGCTTCGTTTAACAGTAATACGGGACCTTTTGATCTATTGAAAAAACAGACCACACCTTTTTATTCGGTACCAAAAAAAGGTCAGATTTGGTTGTATCTATTTATTTGTTGCAATTATGTCTATCGTCGAAATATTTACTTATCTGTATTTGCCCCCAGCATAGTAGTTCGAAAATACGACGCCGATGTCCAGAATGCATAGCAGAAACGTATTCTACTTAGAGTACGATTATCGTACTGGTACGTTACGTGAAAGTCTCGAAGTAAAATAATCTCCAATCGCGACGTAATATGTGTATATTCACTTCTTTTAACGGGTACACGGGAATCGATTGAGCTAATGAAAAAACAAACCAAAACTTTGTGTTCGGTACCAAAAGAAGGTAAGGTTTCGTTGGATATATTTAGCTGAAGGAATTATTAAATTCGAATTATTTAATTATCTGTTTATTCCCCCACGTCGTATTTCGAAAATTCGGCGCCAATGTCCAGCATGCATAGCCGAACCATACGCCATTTAGAGGAGGAGAATCGTCCCAGTATGATGTGCGAAGGT
>NW_017105496.1:0-203 GCF_001263275.1 Habropoda laboriosa
ATCCTAGTTTAAATGTATCCAACAAAATCTTAGAATTCTTTGATCCCGAAGATAAATGTGTGCCTGGATCTTCAATATCTCACACGGTTCCTGTGTTATTGTTAAACGAAGAGAATATACAAATATAACGTCGGCTAGGTGATCGTATTTCTTCGCGATTTTCACGTTACGTACCGATACGATACTCGTACTCAAAATAGAGT
>NW_017105496.1:281-502 GCF_001263275.1 Habropoda laboriosa
CGGCGTTAATATTAATTCCTAAATCTAAATGTTCCCAACGAAATCTTACCTTTTTTTGTTACCGATGACAAAGGTGTGGTTTGTTTTTTCAATAGCTCAAACGGCTCCCGTGTTACGGTTAAACGAAGCTAATATACACCTATAACGTCACGCTTAGGGATGTTATTTCTTCGCGATTTTCACGTTATGTACCGGTTCGGTACTCATACTTTAAATGGAGT
>NW_017105497.1:0-448 GCF_001263275.1 Habropoda laboriosa
CAATATCAGAGAAAATATATGAAAAATTTCAAATTAATTTCAATTGCTGGAAGAAATGTACATGTAACGAAAAAGCAACCTCTCAAAGTCATTTCAATATCCTCTTCGACAAGTCTGAAGAACAACGATGACTAAAATTCAAATGTTTATTTCCCTAAACCTTCCAAATAATTTCGAAATATTTTATTCGAAGCGGAGTAATCCAAGTCAGTATCGATAATTGAAGAAATTATTTACAGCTAATTATTTACAATAATTATGAACAGCTAAATTTATCGTGTTAAATAATTCTCTTTACATGAATCGAAAATGTATTCAACGTTTGTTCGTTATAATATCGTGAAATGAATTATATTCAGCCGTATACCAGCCGTTCTCTCCATATCACCAGAAGTACTAAGCAATCCTCTCCGAGCTTCCTCATGCATCCGGGTAACCTCCCTGTACT
>NW_017105498.1:0-337 GCF_001263275.1 Habropoda laboriosa
TTCAGAATGCATAGCAGAAACATACTCCATTTAGAGTACGAGCATCGTACCGGTACCTTACGTCAAAATCGCGAAGAACTACTATCACCTAGCCGACGTTATAATTGTATTTTAGCTTCGTTTAACAGTAAGAACGGAACCGTTTTAGCTTTGAATAACAAAGCACACCGTTGCATTCGGTATCAAGAAATGGTAATATTTCGTTGGTCACATTTAGTTTTAGGAATTGTTTTTAAAGTCGAACTATTTACTTATCTGTATTTGCCCCCACCATAGTAGTTCGAATATTCGACGCCGATGTCCAGAATGCATAGCAGAATCGTACTCCCTTTAGAGT
>NW_017105499.1:0-540 GCF_001263275.1 Habropoda laboriosa
AGCCTGATTATATAGCAAATAACTCTTTATTTGCAACACAGTTTGTTATGTAACAGTAATGCAGTGTAACTGAGTTCTTAAATGCGTGCGAGTCCAATGTCCTGAGGTTCAAAATTCGTGTAATCGTTCGTACCAGAGTTCAGAATTCTGTGTTTCGCTAATGTGTTCTTACAACAATGTCCTCTTTGTCTATCACCCCGGTCCCTTTATACGGTTTTTGTCCGTCCATTTAGGTCCCTTGACGGGGGTGAGATTTGGGTGGAGGGCCAAATCTCCCAATCAAGTTAGGGCCTTGGTCGACGCCTGACGCCAACCGCTCACCCTTAGGGAAGAGGTGTTCTGGGTGAGGTACGCGTCACCTGAGCTTCTGGGGAAAACCCAGGGTAACGGTACCGCTCGCTCGCTCGCATGTGCCTCAGCTCGCCTGGGTTTATGATACGTCAATTGCTATTGAGATGCACGAAGAAACTCCAAATGCTCCGCTTTTATGAGAGGAGCCCTCCTGACAATAAGGAATAACTAACGAACGAACCATTAAAC
>NW_017105500.1:0-2576 GCF_001263275.1 Habropoda laboriosa
TTTATATTCGGAATCAAAAAATTGTAAGATTTCTTTGGTCACATTTAGTTTTAGAAATTATTTATACGTCGAAATATTTAATTATCTGTTGTTTCTCCCACCTCGTAGTTCGAAAATTCGACGCGGGAGACCAGAATGCATAGCAGAATCGAACGACATTTCGAGTACGAGTATAGTACCGGTACGGTAAGTCAAAATCGCGCAGAACTACTATAACCATGTGCGACGTTATATGTGTTTATTCGCTTCGGTTAACGGTAACAACGGAAACGTTTGAACTTTGAATAACAGAGCATACCTTTGTATACGGTACCAAAAACAGGTAAGATTTCTTGGGAAAATTTAATTGTTGGAATTATTTCTAACGACGACATATTTAATTATTTGTATTTTCCACCACTTCGTAGGTCGAAAATTCGACGCCGGCGTCCAGAATGCATAACAGAAATGTACTCCATTTAGAGTACAAGATCCGTACCGGTACGTTATGTGAAATTCGCGAAGAAATAATATATCTAAGCGTGACGTTATATGTGGATATTCGTTTCGTTTAACTGTAACACGTGAACCGTTTGAGCTATTGAAAAAGAAACCACAACTATGTATTCGGTACCAAAAGAAGTTTAGGTTCCGTGGTCACATTTAATTTCAGTAATTATTATTAACGTCGAAATATTTAATTATCTGTATTTTCCTCCCACATCGTAGTTCGAAACTATGACGCCGGTGTCCAGAATGAATAGCAGAACCATACGCCATTTGGAGGACGAGAATTGTCACAGTATGATATGGGAAGGATGCGAAGAACTTCTATATCCGTGTGCGACGTTACATGTGCATATTCGCTTCGTTTAACAGTAACACCGGCACCGTTTGAGGTTTGAATATCAAAGCACACCTTTATATTCGGTACCAAAAAATGGTAAGATTTCGATGGTCACATTTAGTTTTAGGTATTATTATTAAAGTCGAAATAATTAATTATCTGTATTTTCCACCACCATCGTAGTTCGAAAATTCGTCGCCGGCGTCCAGAATGCCTGACAGAACCGTACGCGATTTAGAGGAGGTGAATCGTCCCAGTATGATATGCGACGGTCGCGAAGAACTACTATATCCATGTGCGGCGTTATTTGTGTATAATCGCTTCGTTTAACACTGACAATGGAAACGTTTGAACTTTGAATAACAGAGCATACCTTTGTATACGGTACCAAAAACAGGTAAGATTTCTTGGGAAAATTTAATTGTTGGAATTATTTCTAACGACGACATATTTAATTATTTGTATTTTCCACCACTTCGTAGGTCGAAAATTCGACGCCGGCGTCCAGAATGCATAACAGAAATGTACTCCATTTAGAGTACAAGATCCGTACCGGTACGTTATGTGAAATTCGCGAAGAAATAATATATCTAAGCGTGACGTTATATGTGGATATTCGTTTCGTTTAACTGTAACACGTGAACCGTTTGAGCTATTGAAAAAGAAACCACAACTATGTATTCGGTACCAAAAGAAGTTTAGGTTCCGTGGTCACATTTAATTTCAGTAATTATTATTAACGTCGAAATATTTAATTATCTGTATTTTCCTCCCACATCGTAGTTCGAAACTATGACGCCGGTGTCCAGAATGAATAGCAGAACCATACGCCATTTGGAGGACGAGAATTGTCACAGTATGATATGGGAAGGATGCGAAGAACTTCTATATCCGTGTGCGACGTTACATGTGCATATTCGCTTCGTTTAACAGTAACACCGGCACCGTTTGAGGTTTGAATATCAAAGCACACCTTTATATTCGGTACCAAAAAATGGTAAGATTTCGATGGTCACATTTAGTTTTAGGTATTATTATTAAAGTCGAAATAATTAATTATCTGTATTTTCCACCACCATCGTAGTTCGAAAATTCGTCGCCGGCGTCCAGAATGCCTGACAGAACCGTACGCGATTTAGAGGAGGTGAATCGTCCCAGTATGATATGCGACGGTCGCGAAGAACTACTATATCCATGTGCGGCGTTATTTGTGTATAATCGCTTCGTTTAACACTGACAATGGAAACGTTTGAACTTTGAATAACAGAGCATACCTTTGTATACGGTACCAAAAACAGGTAAGATTTCTTGGGAAAATTTAATTGTTGGAATTATTGGTACGTTACGTGAAAATCGCGAAGAACTACTATCACCTAGCCGCGTTATATTTGTACATTCGCTTCGTTTAACAGTAACACGGCAACCGTGTGAGATATTGAAGAACCAAGCACACCTTTATATTCGGGATCAAATAATTGTAAGATTTCGTTGGTCACATTTAGTTTTAGGAATTACTTTATAGTCGAATTATTTTGTTATCTGTATTTTCCCCCACCATCGCAGTTGTTATATTCGACGCCGTCTTCCAGAATGCATAGAAGAATCGTATACCATTTGGAGGACAAGAATCGTCCCAGTATGATATGAGAGTGTCGCGAAGAACTACTTTAATAATGTGCGACGTTGTATGTGTATATTCGCATCGTTTTACAGTTACAGGGCAACGTTTGAGCTGTTACGTACGCAGACT
>NW_017105501.1:0-1146 GCF_001263275.1 Habropoda laboriosa
ACAGATTGGGATGACGGCGGCGCACCGGCAATAGAGAGAGAGAGAGAGAGAGAGAGAGAGAGAACAAGAGAAAAAAACAGAGAGAGAAACAAAGTGAGAAGAGATGAGAGAGAGAGAGACAGAGAGAGAGACAAAGTGAGAAGAAATGAGAGAAAGGCAGTAAACTACAAAGAGAGAAATAGAGAGAGAAGGAAGAGAGAAAAACAGAGAGAGACAAAGTCAGAAGTGATGAGAGACAGGAGAAAGAGTGAGAAACACAGAGAGAGGAGAAAGAGAGAAAAACGTAAAGAGAGAAATAGAGAGAGGAGAAAAACACAAATAGAGAAATAGAGTGAGAAAAAGAAGAGAAAGAGAGAGGCAGAGTGAGAGAAAGAGTCAGAGAAAGAGAGAGACAGAGTGAGAGAAAGAGAGAGACAGAGTGAGAGACAGAGAGAGGCAGAGTGAGAGAAAGAGAGAGACAGAGTGAGAAAAAGAGAGAGACAGAGTGAGAGAAAGATAGAGACAGAGCGAGAAAAAGAGAGAGACAGAGTGAGAGACAGAGAGAGGCAGAGTGAGAGACAGAGAGAGGCAGAGTGAGAAAAAGAGAGAGACAGAGTGAGAAAAGAAGAGAAAGATAGAGACAGAGCGAGAAAAAGGGGGAGAAAATACGAGGGAGAGAAAAACAAAAAGAGAGAGAAGGAGAACGGAAAAAATGAAGTCGAGAGAACAGAAGAAGGTCTGTTCGGAGGCACGCGTGGCCGTTGCGCAACAGCTCGTTGCCAATGCACCGATCCATCAGCTCGAAACACGCGTCGACGAT
This sequence comes from Habropoda laboriosa, assembly GCF_001263275.1. Classification (NCBI taxonomy): domain Eukaryota; kingdom Metazoa; phylum Arthropoda; class Insecta; order Hymenoptera; family Apidae; genus Habropoda; species Habropoda laboriosa. The sequence goes on from NW_017105501.1 coordinate 800, forward strand.
TAACCGCGTTATCCCTATTTGCATGCGGCATTTACACTCGCGGCTAATTATGCACGGTGCATCGTCGATTATTATTCGAGATACTGCGCGGCTTCGACGCGACACAGCATTGCAGGACAAAAAAATGAAGCGGGAAGTGACTTAGATGGATAACTTAGAAAACGAGCTAAAGGTAATTGTTTCAATTGTTACTCCTTCAAATTGGGAATACATTGAACAATAACATTAACTTGAAAGTAAATTGAACCTAGCAGATTTTCCTTTTTATCAAACAAAATATCGAACCACAAATGGTTAAATATATTAAAAAATGAAATATTTGAAATGAATTTTTCAAAAACAATTTA
>NW_017105502.1:0-306 GCF_001263275.1 Habropoda laboriosa
TACTGAACTTTCTAACGAGCTTCAAATAGTCCAATTTTCGGATGATCTTGACGAAAGCGTCGTATCTCCGTTTCAAAAAGGCGGTTTAATAAATGATCGAGAAACGGTTGCTCGTGTAACGATCGTGCTCTGGTCGTTTCAGAAATTATTGAACTAAACCCTCAGCGATATTAGTCTGTAAGCACACGGAATATACGATAGGCGATTATTTTCCTGACAATCTTCATCCTACCGATTCTCTTTAACTTATGGCAAACACACAAGAGAAATATAACGTAGAACCAGCTTGACTGATTTCGCTGTTAC
>NW_017105503.1:0-315 GCF_001263275.1 Habropoda laboriosa
GAATTTTCGATCTACGATTTGGGAGAAAATACAGATAATTAAATATTTCGACTTTCAATATAATTCCTTCAGCTAAATGTAACCAAGGAAATCTTATAATTTTAGATCCCGAATATAAAGGTGTGCCTGGTTCTTCAATATCTCGCACGGTTGCCGTGTTACTGTTAAACGAAGTGAATATGCACATATAACGTCGCACATGGTTATAGTAGTTCTGCGCGACTTTCACATAACATACTGCGGCAATTGTCGTCCTCTAAATGGCGTACGGTGCTGGTATGCATTCTGAACGCCGGCGTCGAATATAAGAACTAC
>NW_017105504.1:0-266 GCF_001263275.1 Habropoda laboriosa
CCTCCGTGCAACTGCTAGACGCAATTGCCCGTCGGAGGCTGGCATTGTCAGCATAATACTGGACCTTGCGTTTGTGCGCAAGATCCAATATCGACTGCTCACTGACCACCTGCGCGTCGATGACTGTGGCTCTGCCGTCCTTGGTAGCCACCAGATCTGGTTTTCGCACTCCCTCATCGGTTCGGTACTTCGGCTCGCGAAGGACCCGGAAACCCTTTTGCTCAAGGCCACGTGCTAGGTACGCCACCACAGCATCATGCCGCCTG
>NW_017105505.1:0-514 GCF_001263275.1 Habropoda laboriosa
CCGTCTGTGCTATTGAAAAAAAAACCACACCTTCATATTCTGTACAAAAAATGGTAAGATTTCGTGGGGATCATTTAATTGATGGAATTATTTCTAACGACGAAATATTTACTTTTTTGTATTTTCCCCCACTTCGTAGTTCGAGAATTCGCCGCCGGCGTCCAGGATGCCTAGCAGAATCGTACGCCATTTAGTGTACGGGAATTACCTCAGTATGTTATGTGAAAGTCGCGAAGAACTATTATCGCCTAGCCGAGGTTATAGGTGTATATTCGCTTCGTTTAACAGTAACACGGCAACCGTGTGAGATATTTAAGAACTAGATACACCTTTGTAATCTGTACCAAACGAGGGTAAGATTTCATTGGGAACATTCAGTTGTAGGAATTAGTGATATATTTAATTATCTGTATTTTCCCCCACATCGTAGCTCGAAAATTCGTCGCAGGCCTCCAGATTGCATAATAGAATCGTACGACATCTAGAGTACGAGTATCGCCCCAGTATGTTATGT
>NW_017105506.1:0-1342 GCF_001263275.1 Habropoda laboriosa
CAGTTCCGGTGCTTTGATCCTAATTCGTGCCGTTGGTGATTCATTGATGATCTCCCGCGGTTCTCGTCGCTGAAGCGAACCATTCGGCGATTCTCGGGGTGATCGCTCGTCATATCGCCGGTATGACGAACGCGGTTGGAGTTTAAAGACCCGGTTGGGCTGTTGCGTGCCATCCTGTTGTTTGTTTTTCTTTCGTTTCCCCTGCAAGTGTTTCCGTCATGTCCCCGTATGCCACATTTTCAACAATAAATCTTGGCTGGTCAACCCTTTCCTTCCTGGGATGTTTATTGTCTTGAGAAGGGCTTCTTCTTAAGGGGAATGCTTGCGTTCTCCTTGGTCGTTCTTCGTATTCGTTTTCCGACGCAGATGTGCTACCCTCTCAGAATCTTCGTCGGTAGGGCGAAAGTGATTGCGGGTAAGCCACTAATATCCATAACTCAAACTCCCGAAAATCCGAACCGACTCCTTGGGAACCGATTCTAATTCTGGCGTTTTTCCCCCTCTTTTTTTCCCCTAGGTCTACCTAGCTACGTTAATTTGCGGGCGGCTGCACGGGGGCACTGGAGCCACACTTCTCCAGCACCCGGGGTGGGTGGGAACCGGATTTCTCCGGTTCTAACTTCATCCTTCCTGCAGCCACCAGCAACAGCAACGGCCTCAACCACCTCCTGAGGGCTGATCGAGATGACCAGCCCCGAGATGACCAGACAACTTGACTCCCGCCCCCTCGAGAACCGCAGCCATCTTCTCCCGTAAGGCCTCCATCTTAACGGCACTTTCTTGTCCCGGAACCTCCAGAACCATGCTCCCCGTAACCCCAAGACGGTGCTTGAGCTTCTCGATACCCACCTCCCGGAGGCTGACGCCCCCCACGGACACTCTTCATAGCGTCCACGTAGGATATCTTGACCTCTGGGGGGATTGTCAGGGTCACCGCTGTTGTTTTCGGCGCTCTTGCAAGGCGCATCTTTGGCGCCTCCTTCTTCTGTGGCTGACCCTTGGAGGGGCCAGCTGGACTTGGTGCCGCCTTCATCTGGATCTTCTCCTTTCTTCCCACCACCTTAGCCCAGCTGGCCTGCTGGGCTGGAGGGGGGGTCTTTGTCGCCGCCCCCTTTGACGCCACAGGTTGCCGAACACTGCACAGTAGGCCAGGAATCACCAAAAACTGGCCAAAAGTCAAGATTTCATTCGATTTTTCTGAAACTTGGTAATTAGGGGTTTTCAAGGTCACTGATAACGAATATAACACTAAAAATTCAAAATATCGGATTCACAACGGTTGTGTAGCGACCAGCTACAGCGAAGAACATTTGGCGAGCAGACTACCAGCACGGTTTATGAC
>NW_017105507.1:0-863 GCF_001263275.1 Habropoda laboriosa
AATTCGTTAAAACACGCTTTACGTGGCGGAATATGCAAAATAAAGAGAAAACAGTCGGTTGTACTACTGCCAAACGTCTTTGTAGCGAGAAAACAGCAGTATCTCAGTTTATATTCGTTAAAACGCGTTTTACGTGTTGGAATATGCAAAATAAAGAGGAGACAGTCATGTTGCAGTACTGCAAAACGTCTTTGTAGCGAGAAAACAGCAGTATTACAGTTTATATTCATTAAAACACGTTTTACGTGGCGAAACATGGAAAATAAATAGTAAACAGTCGTCTACAGTACTGCAAAACGCCGTTTGTCGCGAGAATACAGCAGTATTCCAGTGTATATTCGTTAGAACTCGTTTTACGTGGCGGAACATGGAAAATAAAGAGAAAACAGTCGTTCGTAGTACTGCAAAAAGTGGGTTGTCGCGGGAAAACTGCAGTATTATTGTTTATCTTCGTTGAAACGCGTTTTTCTTGGCGGAACATGCAGAATAAAAAGAAAACACTCGATTGCAGTACTGCAAAACATGGTTTGTCGCGAGAAAACAGCATTAGGACAGTTTATATGCGTTAAAACACGATTTACGTGGCGAAACATGGAAAATAATGAGAAAACAGTCGTTTGTAGTACTGCAAAACGTGGATTGTCGCGGGAGAACAGCAGCATTTCCTTTTATGTTCGTTAAAACACGTTTTACGTGACGGAATATGCAAAATAAAGTGGAGACGGTCATTTTGCAGGTCTGCAAGACGTGGGTTGTCGCGGGAGAACAGCAGTATTTCCGTTTATATGAGTTAAAACACATTTTACGAGGCGAAACATGGAGAATAAAGGGAAAACAGGCGTTTGTAGCACTGCAAAACATGC
>NW_017105508.1:0-3103 GCF_001263275.1 Habropoda laboriosa
AGTGCCGTTCGAATCAACAGCAAAATTGTGGTAGGTTCACCCTTTGCAATCGAGTGGCGACTGAGAAGCGACGTTAAACAATCGTCACTTGGTGGATAATGAACGAAGAGAGAGAACAGATCTATGGGCCTCCACAAATTTGTTCGTTATGGTGAGATGGAGAATACGTGGAATATTTCAATAAAATAGTATACTTTATTTCTACGTTAGTTTGAACAAATTTTGAAGAAGATCCGATATGCAACCTTTTGTTCTGCAAAATCACCTCCGAGTGCAAAGAGTTAAAGTACATTTGATATAAATCTTTTTTGTTGGCAGGAAGAAATAATTTATCCTTTTGTTGCGATTATTTATTCCCTCTACTCACATCGCCTCGTGAATTCTCTCGCACGAATCCAGCACGAACTGTCCCTGAAGCATGATAACGAACAGGTGCATCAGTTGACACAACGTAAAACTGCAATATCTGTAGAAGTCTATGTCGAAATCCGACGTACTCAGCTGATTTGAAAACAGTGAAAAATTTCCACAGATTAAACAACGCGAAATGTAGTCGTAGGAAAGAGGAAAAAGGAAGCTCACCTTGATCAGAGTAATACTGAAGCATAGAATCACCAAGGCTAAGCAGGTGAAAAGGTACGTGTCATGGCCGCGTTCAATTTCCTTTACAAAGCTGAATTGAAGAGAACGAATCAAAGAGAAACGGCGGTAAAACGTGGTAGAGGAAAGAAGAACCACAAACTAACGAAAAAAACGAACAAACAAACAAAGATCGTCAATACTGACTTTATAGCACGTTGATGTCCCTGAATGGAGAAACACGCGTTCTTGTACGCCTCTTTCGTCCAGTGGTCGAAATACTTCCCCTTCACGCTATTGTCCTCGCAAATTGAATTCTTGAAGCGGTATCTGCGAACGTTCCACGCAATCTCAATAATAGTTTCCCGACGAAAATGAGAGAAAAAATGTATCTCTCAAGTTTTCTCACCCGGCCACGGCGAACAGTCCGCAAGTGTGTTGCACCAGTACCATGTAACTGGTGTCGCAGGCACAGTACACCACCACTACAATCAAAACTGTGCACGTTCCGTGAAGTATGATGTAATAATAGTATTCTACTTCGTCGACGAAGTAATATCCGGGTACGACGACTGGCAAACTTGGCGTTATATTCTGTGTCTTGTACGAGTTCACCATTCGGGTCGTCCATGGCACTTGTATGAACAAGAACGAGCAAATGTACGCGTTCACTGGAAATGTCCAATCCAGAGTTGCTAATTGTTTCTAATTAAAACTTCGGAGAGCTGACCAACGTAGAACCTCGAGAGCAGATTTCCCCTTTGCCCGTACTTCTTCATGATGCCGATCTCCTTGTACGATCGTTCTTGATTCCAGTCCTCGCACATACTATCCAGAAGGTATTCGAACTGCAACAGACGTGTCACACAGTTGCAGAAAAATGACAAGGTAGAAAATAAAGATCGCGTGCATCCTCTCACCTTATCTGTATTTACAATGTAGTTCACCTGCTTGCATAGCAGCAACACTAGCGGGCAGAAGAATGGCGTCTGTTCTACTATCATGTCCACGGTAAGGGTTTGCAACATCCTTGCTAGCTGTATTAAGGAAGCATCGCGACATTTACACTCTATTCTGTCACTCGACATTGTCTTCTTAGTATGTCGAAACAAGTTACAGAAATTAGATGTTACGAGGGTTTGTTTGTGATCTGGAGCAGTAGTTGTGTGAACGAAGAGGGCAAACAACCCTGTACGGAAAATTAGAAGGTAGCGAGCCAAAAGCGAGAACTTGGAATGTTGAAAGATGAAGAGTGAGGAAGATCGAGAGACTTTGCAACTATCGTTACAGTACAGTTAGTTAACGCTTTGTATTCCCGAAATTACCGAGTAAAAACCTACTTGTTCATCCAGAACTCCTACGATCTACTATTTATCGGTGAAATTCTTAGAGACAATTGTCTCAAGAAAATTCCTACCCCTGATACAATTACACTTTTCACACGTTCTATTGTATTGTAAATAATGGAATATCGTATAAATCCAGTAAAGCATGACAGAGTGAACATTTATGTTAACGTTACGTGTGTACCTGAGCGAGGAGCGAACTGATGATAACCATGATCCCACGGTCCAGATTTCGCAGTTGAACATTCGCGAAAAAAGGGGAGAGAATTCTCCCGCGGTTAATTCTCAAGCGGTTCAATTAAGGTACGTGGCGGCTTGTCGGCACTTTATTACATGCACGCAGCCACCTATGACGTCTATCGTGCACAACAAGCGGCAGAATTTACCAGCATGATTTATTGGAAACGTCGGTCACGTGCAAGTAACGAATATCCTTTTCTTCCCGTAGGAGGATACAACGTGTACGATAATTAGAAAAAAGAATAGAAATATATGGGGAAGTTCATTTTCGAATGATCGAAGAGAACGCGGTTGGTAATTCAACTGTATCTATTTTTAAGCGAATTTACACGTATATCATACATATATGTTTGTACTATTTCGTTCATTGCGTGCTCTCTACTTTTACTTGGTCTGCATCACCGTGTAGTAGGAAACAGATGCTTTGATGATCTGAAAGGGAACGTTTAAATTTGTTCAAATATTCTCTAACAATAAGTACCTTTCGCTACCTGTTTAATGTTAATCGTTAAATCACCTCTGCGAACGATCGTAGATTCAACGTCGTCATCCCACCAGCTGTTAACAGAGGTGGGTTTAGGCAGCTTCTCAATGCCAATACATACAACGCTTGTGTTCTAGGAGTGAAATTATACCACTGCGATTCGTATCTGCAAAGGACAAGGAAGAATTGAGGAAAAATTCGAACCTGGAGAGATTCTTGGTCAGAAAGTGTATCAGGTAACGTAACAGGAAATTTTAGTATGAAGTATACAATACTTACATCTTGTCGTACAGTTCGTCGAACGCGTTTATCACAAATTGTCCCTGGACGTTCAAAAAGAAAACGTGAAACGCTTGGCCGACGAAAAACGTTCCGTGCACAACCTTCAACTTTATGTGTATTATCATTATCATGTAGTATTGCTCAGGATCCATCCAGTAATAGGCTGGATAAA
>NW_017105509.1:0-306 GCF_001263275.1 Habropoda laboriosa
TGGACATCGGCGTCGAATATAAGAACTACGATGGTGCGAAAATACAGATAATTAAATACTTCGACGTTTAATATAATTCCTTCAGCTAAATATATACAATAAATCTTACAATTTTTTGATTCCGGATATAAACGTGTGCTTGGTTCTTCAATATCTCACACGGTTGCGGTGTTACTGTTAAACGATGCGAATATACACATATAACGTCGGCTAGGCGATAGTAGTTCTCCGCGATTTCACATTACACACTGCGGCAACTCTCGTACTCTAAATGGCGTACGATTCTGCTATGTATTCTGGACGACG
>NW_017105510.1:0-560 GCF_001263275.1 Habropoda laboriosa
TCGAAATATTTAATTATCTGTATTTTCACCCACCATCTTAGTTCAGAAATTCGACGCCGTCGTCCAGAATACATAGCAGAATCATACTCCATTTAAAGTATGATTACCGAACCGGTACGTAACGTGAAAATCGCGAAGAAATAACATCTCTAAGCATGACGTTATATGTGTATATTCGCTTGGTTTAACAGTAAGAACGGAACCGTTTTAGCTTTGAATAACAAACCACACCTTTGTATACGGTAACAAAAAAAGGTAAGATTTCGTTGGGAACATTTAGATTTAGGAATTAATATTAACGCCGAAATATTTAATTATCTGTATTTTCGCCCACCATCGTAATTCGAAAATTAGACGCCGACGCCCAGAATGCATAGCAGAATCAAAAACCATTTAGAGTACGAATATCGCCGCCGTAAGTTATGTGAAATTCGCGAAGAACTACTATCGCCTAGCCTCACGTTATGGGTGTATAATCGCTTCATTTAACAGTATGTCGGCAACCCTGTGCGATATAGAAGAACCACGCACACCTTTACATTCGGGATCACAAAATTGTA
>NW_017105511.1:0-284 GCF_001263275.1 Habropoda laboriosa
TCTTACCATTTTTTGATACCGAATGCAAAGGTGTGCTTGGTTCTTCATTTGCGCACAAGGTTGCCCTGATACAGTTAAACGAAGGGAATATACACCTATAACATTGGCTAGGCGATAGTAGTTCTTCGCGACATTCATATAACATACTGCAGCAATTGTCGTACTCTAAATGGAGTACTATTCTGCTATGCATTCTGGACATCGGCGCCGAATTTTCGAATGACGGTGTGAGGGAAAATACAGATTATTAAATATTTCGACTTTAAATATAATTCCTTCAGCTA
>NW_017105512.1:0-387 GCF_001263275.1 Habropoda laboriosa
TTTTTCAATAGCTCAAACGGTTCTCGTGTTACTGTTAATCGAAGATAATATACACATATAACGGCGCGCATGGAGATAGCATTTCTTCGCGAATTTCACGTAAAGTACCAGTACGATAATCGTACTCTAAATAGAATACGTTTCTGCTATGCATTCTGGACATCGGCGTCGAATTTTCGAACTGCGATGGTTGCGGCAAATACAGATAATTAAATATCTCCTGTTTAAATATAATTCCTTCAGCTAAATTTATCCATCGAAATCTTAGAATTTATTCATCCCAAATATAAATGTGTTCTTGGTTCTTCAATATCTCACTCGGATGGCGTGTTAGTGTTAAACAAAGCGAATATACACCTATAATGTCGGCTAGGCGATAGTTGTTCT
>NW_017105513.1:0-656 GCF_001263275.1 Habropoda laboriosa
GATGTGGGGGAAAATACTGATAATTAAATATTTCGACTTTAAAAATATTCCCTACAAATAATTCTTCCCAACGAAATCTTATTTTTTTTGGTACCGAATACGACGGTGTGGTTTTTTTTTCAATAGCTCAAGCGGTTCCCGTGTTACTGTTAAACGAAGCGAATATACACATATAACGTCGCTCTTGGAGATAGTATTTCTTCGCGACTTTCACGCATCGTACCGGTACGATACTCGTACTCTAAATGGAGTACGATTCTGCAATGCATTCTGGACTTTGGCGCCGAATTTTCGAACTACAATGGTGGGGGCAAATACAGATAAAAAAATATTTCACCTTTAAAAATAATCCCCACAAATAAATATTCAGAACGTAATCTTACCTCTTTTTGATACCGAATACAAAGGCGTTTTTCAATTGCTCAACCGGTTCCCGTGTTACTGTTAAACGTAGCGAATATACATATATAACGTCGCTCTTGAACATATTATTTCTTCGCGATTTTCACGTAACGCACCGATAGGATACTCGAAATCTAAATGGAGTACGTCTCTGCTACTCATTCTGGACATCGGCGACGAATCTTCGAACAACGATGTGGGGGAAAATACAGATAATTAAATATATTGACGTTAAAAATGATATCTACAACGGT
>NW_017105514.1:0-288 GCF_001263275.1 Habropoda laboriosa
GCATTAATAATCTATTTTTCGAGTATATACGAGAATTTTTAAAGTCTAGAGTCATTGCATTGCTTATTATAATAGCTTCATCCCTAGTTCGATTTATATTTGATGCTTTTTCCGCGTTTATCTGATACTTCCTCCCAGTAAAATCCCGCGTTTTTCTTTTGATTCTATTTACATACCGCGTTTATTTTATATTTCTTTCAATTTTTCACTCGCGTTCTATGAAAGTTTAGTTTTCTAAATTCGCGGTTCTCCCTCTCTAAATAAAACGCGTTTCGAAATACTTTTCGC
>NW_017105515.1:0-279 GCF_001263275.1 Habropoda laboriosa
CGCGCGACCTTCGCAAATCATACTGGGACGATTTCCTTCCTCTAAATGGCGAACGATTCTACTGTGCATTCTGGACAACTGCGACGAACTTTGGATCTATGATGGTGGGGACAAATACAGATTATTAAATATTACGACTTTAAATATAATTCCTTCAGCTAAATGTATGCACCGAAATCTTACCATATTTGGTAAAGAATACAAAGCTGTGGTTTCTTATTTCAATATCTCACACGGCTGCCGTGTTACTGTTAAACAAAGCGTATATACACCTATAAC
>NW_017105516.1:0-552 GCF_001263275.1 Habropoda laboriosa
AGGTGTTTCGAATCGCAATAAGAACGCTGCCTCCTCTGGAATATCAACTAGTTTGTTTAGATCAGTCGCATCGGTAAATGGTGTAGTTATTTAAGCCTAGCTCGCTGTCAGAAAAACTATCGGTAAACCTCTGACATTATGATAATATATAAACAAGTTCCGTGCTAGTTTTTTCATTGTTGTCGGTTTATCGTAACACGAAATATTGTTTAACACGTTCCGTGCCAAGCCAATTTGGTAAATATGTAAAAATTGTATATTTTTGAGCTTTTTTGGGCTCCGAGTTTATTTATTCGTATAGTAAATATTGAAACTATAAAATGCACTATATAACGAACAAGTAACTTTATTGACATTGAAAATATAGAAGAATTCTTGCCAAGAAAGATTTCAGGTATGTACGGAAAATGGAACGCGTTAATATCTCGAAAAGAGAAATACACGACTTTAGGCCGGCTTCGTAATTCCGCCAAAGAGACGATAGCTAGTGGGGAGGGTTACCTCGACCCTTGGCGGCCCTTACAGGGGATCAGGAGGTCGTTCGTCGCGGCG
>NW_017105517.1:0-229 GCF_001263275.1 Habropoda laboriosa
CGAATACAAATGTGTGCTTTGTTATTCAAAGCTCAAACGGTGCTGATGTTACTGTTAAACGAAGCGATACTACACATACAACGTCGCCTAGCCGATAGTAGTTCTTCACGAATTTCACGTAACGTACTGCGGAGATATTCGTACTCTAATGCTATTTGATTCCGCGATGCATTCTGGACGTGGGGTCGTATTTTCGAACTACGATGGTGGGGGAAAGCCCAGATAATTA
>NW_017105518.1:0-280 GCF_001263275.1 Habropoda laboriosa
GAGATGTCTGTAAATATTCCTACATATAAGTTTGAGAGCCCCACTCCACCTAATTTAGGTGTGGCGCTCGGCCATCCCCATTTGGGCCACGTATGGCAACTGTTGGGTATGCCCAACCTAAGCGTGCGCTCGGCCACCCCCATTTGGGCCACGTATGGCAACTGTTAGGAATATCTAACTTAGGCGTGCGCTCGGCCACCCCCATTTGGGCCACGTCTGGCAACTGTTAGGAATGCCCAACCTAAGCGTGCGCTCGGCCACTCCCATTTGGGCCACGTAT
>NW_017105519.1:0-298 GCF_001263275.1 Habropoda laboriosa
AAATTGGTGTCTAATTTTCGAACTACGATGGTGGTGGAAAATACAGATAATTAATTATTTCGAAGTTAATAATAATTCCTAAAACTAAATGTGACCAACGAGATTTTACCATTTTTGGATACCGAATACAAATGTGTGCTTTGTTATTCAAAGCTCAAACAGTTCCGGTGATACTGTTAAACGAAGCGAATAAACATATATAACGTCACGCTGGGAGATGGTATTTCTTCGCGATTTTCACGTACCGTACCTGTACTAAACTCGTACTCTATAGGGAGTACGATTCTGATGTGCATTC
>NW_017105520.1:0-514 GCF_001263275.1 Habropoda laboriosa
CCACCATCGTAGATTTAAAATTCGGCGCCGTTGTCCAGAATGCGTAGCAGAATCGTACTCCATTTGGAGTACTCGTATCGTACCGGTACGTTTCGTGAAAATGGAGAAGGAATACTATCTCCAATCGAGACGTTATATGTGCATATTCGCTTCGTTTAACAGTAACACCAGAACCGTTTTAGCTTTGAATAACAAACCACACCTTTGTATTCGGTACCAAAAAAAGTTAAGATTTCAGTGGGTACATTTATTTGTTGGAATTATTTCTAACGACAAAATATTTAATTATTTCCATTTTCCCCCACATCGTAGATCGAAAATTCAACGCCGGCGTCCAGAATGCATAGCAGAACCGTTCGCCATTTAGAGCACGAGAATTGCCGCAGTATGTTACGTGAAAGTCGCAGAGAAATACCATCTCCAAGCTAGACGTTATTTGTGTATATTCGCTTAGTTTAACAGTAACACGGCAACCGTGTGAGATATTGAAGAACCAAGCACAGCTTTATATTCG
>NW_017105521.1:0-349 GCF_001263275.1 Habropoda laboriosa
ATTGTAAGATTTCGTTGGATACATTTAGGTGAAGGAATTAGATTTGAAGTCGAAATATTTAATAATCCGTATGTGCCCCGAGATCGTATTTCGAGAATTCGGCGACGATGTTCTGAATGCATAGCAGAACCGTACGCCATTTGGAGGACGAGAAGTGTCACAGTATGATATGGGAAGGTCGCGAAGAAATACTATCTCCAAGCGCGACGGTATATGTGTATATTCGCATCGATTAACAGTAACACGGGAACTGTTTGAGCTATTGAAAAAACGAACCACACTTTTATATTCGGTACCAAAAAAAGGTAAGGTTTCGTTGGGAACTTTTATTTATTGGAATCATTTCTAT
>NW_017105522.1:0-633 GCF_001263275.1 Habropoda laboriosa
GCTTTTAAAGTAAAGTTACATTCTTTTCCTTTTTTTCAGAGTAAATTCATTTTATTTATTCAGCGTCCATTTACTCCAGATGTGATTTTAGCGATAGCGTTGCGTAAACGAATAAACGCGTTTTGTCTTTGAATAGTGTTGCGTCGAAATGCCCAAATTTTTCAGGAGTCGCTGAAAGAGCTGCGCCAAAGGAGATCAGGGCATTGGCCCTGACTACGGCTGCCATGGATCCCCTCGTTATTAGTGTTGCGTATTATAAATTACAGAGTGCATAGATGATTAGTGTTGCGTATTGCCCAAAGCGCCCTAACGTGGCTGCTCCCGCGTTTAACGGTAACTTTTTTTATCATTTTTTTTTTTCGTAAATTCAGATTGCAAGTAAAACGAAGCACTCACCGCGATTGATTCTGAGACTCTTTTTTTTTATTTCATACATTTAATAGATCAGTGTTGCGTGAAAGAATGAATTATTCCACTCACGGTTTTTGCTCGGGTTTAGAACGAGTGGATTGTGAAATCTACCGAGTGTTTGTCATAAAATACTGTTGAATTGTATTCATTGAATTTCTGTAACAGATATTTATTAATATTTACGATATTACATAATATCGATGATGATTTATTTTTAAAGAC
>NW_017105523.1:0-897 GCF_001263275.1 Habropoda laboriosa
ACCGAATACAAAGGTGTGGTCTGTTTTTTCAATAGATCAAAATGTCCCGTGTTACTGATACACTAAACGAATGTACACATATAACGTCACGCTTAGAGATATTATTTCTCCGCTATATTCACGTTATGTACCGGGACGGTACTCGTACTCTAATTGGAGTACATTTCTGCTGTGCATTCTGGACGCCGGCGTCGAATTTTCGAACTACGAGGTGGGGGAGAAATACAGATAAATAAATATTTCCACGTTAAGAGTAATCCCTGAAACTAAAGGTGAACAACGAAATCTTACCTTTTTTTGGTATCGAATACAAAGGTGTGGTTTGTTCTTTCAAAAGCTCAAACGGTTCCCGTGTTACTGTGAAACGAAGCGAATATACACATATAACGTCACGCTTGGAGATATTATTTCTTCGCGATTTTCACGTAACGTACCGGTACGTTTCTCGTACTCAAAATAGAGTATGATTCTGCTATGCATTCTGGACATCGGCTTCGTATTTTCGAACTACTTCGGTGGGGGCATATACAGATAAAAAAATATTTCTACTTTAAAAATAATTCCTAAAACTAAATGTGAGCAACGAAACCATACCTTTTTTTGGTACCGAATACAAAGTTGTGGTTTGTTTTTTCTATAGCTCAAACGTTTCACGTGTTACAGTTAAACGTATCGAAAATAAACATATAACGTCACGCTAGAGATTTTATTTCCTCGCGATTTTCACGCAACGTACCGGTACAATACTCGTACTCTAAATGGAGTACGATTCTGCTAAGCATTCTGGACATCTGCGTCGAATTTTCGAACAACGATGGTGGGGGCAAATACACATAACTAAATATTTCGACTTTAAAAATAATCGCTTCAAATAAATATTCCCAACGAAATCTTACC
>NW_017105523.1:2590-3108 GCF_001263275.1 Habropoda laboriosa
ATATTTCGACTTTAGACATAATGGCAACAAATAAATAGACCCTACCATATCTTACCTTGTTTTGAAACCGAATACGAAGGAGTGGTTTGTTTTTTCAATATCTTACAGGGTTGCCGTGATGCTGTTAAACGATCCGAACATACAAATATAACGTCGGCTAGGTGATAGTATTTCTTCGCGATTTTCACATAACATACTGGGACGATTCTCATCATCTAAATGGCGTACGGTTCTCCTATGCATTCTGGACGCCGGCGTCGAATTCTCGAACTACGAAGTGGTGGAAAATACAGATAAATAAATATTCCGACGTTAAAAGTAATTCCTAAAACTTAATGTGATAAACGAAACCTTACCTTTCTTCGGTACCGAATACAAAGTTGGGGTTTTTCTTTTCAATAGCCCAAACGGTTCCCGTGTTACTGTTAAGCGAAGCGAATATACACATATAACGTCTAGCTTGGAGATACTATATCTTTGCGATTTGCACCTAACGTAACGGTACGATACTCGTACTC
>NW_017105524.1:0-328 GCF_001263275.1 Habropoda laboriosa
AGGTAGCAATAAAATAAGTAACTGTCCCATAAGCCGCGGTTGACATTGCAGTGGTTAATAACTGTTTATTAGTTGATGGCGTATATTTTATTCGATGGTATGCTAGTCTAATTAAACAAATTAACAGTGGTTGTTATGAAACTCGAGCGCGTTGTTATAAAAAAAAACAAACTAACCTGGTGCAGGTCACTGGATAAACAAACAGTGGTTGGTATATGTTATTAGAGTGTAATAAGGGTTAATTTAATTTTTTGTTGTTAAATATGTGGCAATAAATAAAGTAACAGTCGTAAAAGCAGTGGTTGACATTGCAGTGGTTAATAACTAT
>NW_017105525.1:0-521 GCF_001263275.1 Habropoda laboriosa
ATTCTGGACGTCGGCGTCTAATTTTCGAATTACGATGGTGGGCGAAAATACAGATAATTAAATTAAATATTTCGGCCTTAATATTAATTCCTAAATCTAAATGAACCCAACGAAATCTTACCTTTTTTTGTTACCGAATACAAAGGTGTGGTTTGTTTTTTCAATAGCTCAAACGGTTCCCGTGTTACTGTTAAACAAAGCGAATATACACCAATAACGTCGCGCTTGGAGATAGTAGTTATTCGCGCTTTTCACATAACATACTTGGGCGATACTCGAAAAAAGATTCTGCTATGCATTCTGGACGTGGCGTCGAATTTTCGAACTACTATGGTGGGGGAAAGCACAGATAATTAAATATTTCGACGTTAATAATAATTCCTGAGACTAAATGTGACCAACGAAGCCTTACCTTCTTTTGGTACTGAATGCAAAGTTGTGGTTTGTTTTTTCAATACCTCAAACGGTTCCCGTGTTACTGTTAAAAGAAGCGAATATACACATATAACGTCGTCTCGGCG
>NW_017105526.1:0-312 GCF_001263275.1 Habropoda laboriosa
TTCCCGAATATAAAGGTGTGCTTGGTTCTACAATATCTCACACGGTTGCCGTGTTACAGTTAACCGAAGGGAATATACACCTATAACGTCGGCTAGGTGATAGTTGTTCTTCGAGACTTTCACATAACATACTGCGGCAATCTTCGTACTCTAATTGAGTTTGATTCTGCTATGCATTCTGGACGTGGCGTCGAATTTTCGAACAACGATGTGCGGGAAAATACAGATAACTAATTATTTCGACTTTAGAAATATTCCCTCTAAATGTTTGTTTCCAACGAAATCTTACCTTTTTTTGGTACCGAAAACGAA
>NW_017105527.1:0-679 GCF_001263275.1 Habropoda laboriosa
ATTTCCAGTTTGCATTGCGTGACTTGGGCGCTGTTGAAGTCGCTGAGCTGTAGCAACTGGATGCTTCTAGTCTCCGCGGTGGGTTGTATCTCTTCTGGATTGCAGTCCAATGAGTCGATGGTGGAAAATGTGGACACGTTGAGAGTGCGACTCCCACAGTCGTACCCAACTAAGGCGGATGCCTGGGTGGTGAGGATGCAGAGTACAGCGAGAGAGAGCATGTTGATGCTCTTAATAGTCTGAGGGAACTATCTTTTGCGGGGTTCGCTCGTAGTTTTATACCGTTGTTCTTCGGTGGGAGGGGGAGTCTTGTGCGCAGACATTCGGCGCACGTTTGTGGAGCGTATCCTACGGAGCTTATTTGCGTGTACGACACGCGCCCTACCGTTTACAAGTATACGTACGTTGTTCTGCGGAAGTATTTGTACTATCTTGTGTGGGCCCGTATATTCGTCGTCGAACTTATTCCTACGAGGTTCTTTTAGGAGGAAAACCCTGTCTCCTACATTGAAAGTTTCCGTGTGGACCTTTCGGTCGTAGTAGGTTTTGGATCGTTCTTTCGCCAAACCTAAGTTTCCTCGCGCTTGGGAGGTGGTGCCGATGAGTTTTGTTTGGAGGTCGGACAGGTAGGAATTATACGTTGGATCGGGAGTTTCTGTGAATGTGGAGCTGGATGGTA
>NW_017105528.1:0-280 GCF_001263275.1 Habropoda laboriosa
GTTTATTTTCAACAATTACCAGCACAAGTTATAATTAAATTGAAAAGTAGAAATAAAACAATTTAATTCCATAACAAGTTCAATTCGGGAACGGAGTAGACGTTACGAGTTCTGTTCGATTTCGTGGGCTTATTGATATGAGAAACTACAGCCTTCCACTCATAGTCCAGCACATCAGGCTTCTCTGGCCACTTCCACAATAGCCCATACATTTTCATGGACGAAATAGTCGCTTTAGTTTTAGTTAAAGTTGGGGCCACGATATAGCGAGGTCGTAAAT
>NW_017105529.1:0-502 GCF_001263275.1 Habropoda laboriosa
GAAATCTTACCATTTTTTAATAACGAATACAAATGTGTGCTCGGTTCTGCAATATCTCACACGGCTGCCGTGTTACTGTTAAACGAAGCGAATATACACCTTTAACGTCGCGCTTGGAGATACTATTTATTCGCGATTTTCAAGTAACATACCGGTACGATACTCGTACTCCAAATGGAGTACTATTCAGCTATGCATTCTGGACATCGGCGCCGTATTTACGAACTCCAATTTGGGGGAAAATACTGGTAATATAAATATTTCGACTTTAAATAGAATTCCTGCAGGTAAATGTATCCAACGAAAACTTACAATTTTTTGATCCCAAATATAAAGTCGTGCTTGGCTCTTCAATATCTCACACGGTTTCCGTGATACTGTTGAACGAAGGGGATATACACCTATAGCGTCGGCTAGGCGATAGTAGTTCTTCGCGACTTTCACATAACATACTGAGGCAATTCTCGTACTCTAAATGGCGTACGGTTCTGTCATGCATTCT
>NW_017105529.1:2003-2633 GCF_001263275.1 Habropoda laboriosa
GGGGGAAAATACAGATAATTAAATATTTCGACTTTAAAAATTATCGCCACAAATAAATATTCCCAACGTAATCTTACCTCTTTTTGATACCGAATACAAATGTGTGCTTGTTTCTTCAATATCTCGCACGGTTGCCGTGTTACTGTTAAACGAAGGAATATACAACTATAACGTCGGCTAGGCGATAGTTGTTCTTCGCGACTTTCACATAACTTACGGCGGCGATATTCATACTCTAAATGACGTACGATTCTGCTATGCATTCTGGACATCGGGCTCGAATTTTCTCTCTACGATGGCAAATACAGTTAACTAAATATTTCGGCGTTAATATTAATTCCTAAATCTAAATATTCCCAACGAAATCCTACCTTTTTTTGATACCGAATACTAAGGAGTGCTTGGTTCTTCAATATCTCACACTGTTGACGTGTAACTGTTAAACGAAGCGAATATACTCCTACAACGTCCGCTAGGCGATAGTAGTTCTTCGCGAGATTATCATAACACACTGCAGCGAAACTCGTACTCGAAATGGAGAACGATTCTGCTATGCATTCTGGACAGCGGACTCGAATTTTCTCTCTACGATGGTGGGGACAAATAGAGTTAACTAAATATTTCTACGAT
>NW_017105530.1:0-577 GCF_001263275.1 Habropoda laboriosa
TCGCGCTTGGAGATAATATTTCTTCGCGATTTTCACATAACGTACCGGTACGATACTCGTACTTCAAATGGAGTACGATTCTGCAATGCATTCTGGACTCCGGTGTCGACTTTTCGAAAAATGATGGTGGGAGCAAATACATATTATTAAATATTTCGACGTTAAAAATAATTCCTAAAACTAAATATGACCAACGAAATCTTACCTGCTTTTGGTATCGAATACAAAGCTGTGGTTTGTTTTTTCAATAGCTCAAACGGTTCCAGTGTTACTGTTAAACGGAGCGAATAAACACATACAACGTCGGGCTTGCAGATGGTATTTCTTCGTGATTTTCACGTAACGTACCGGTACGATACTCGCACTCTAAGTGGAGTACATTTCTGCTGTACATTCTGGACATCGGCGCCGAATTTTTGAACTACGATTTGAGGGAAAATACAGATAATTAAATATTTCGACTTTAAAAATAGTTCCTTCAGATAAATGTAAACAGTAAATCTTACAATTTTATGATCCCGAATATAAAGGTGTGCTTGGTTCTTCAATATCTCACAGGGTTGCCGTGTTACTGTTA
>NW_017105531.1:0-255 GCF_001263275.1 Habropoda laboriosa
TTTCAATAGCTCAAGCGGTTCCCGTGTCACTCTTAAACGAAGCGAATATACACTTATAACGTCGCACATGTTTAAAGTAGTTCGTCGCGACCTTACCATATCATTCTGGGACGATTCTCGTCCTCCAAATGGCCTACAGTTCTGCTATGCATTCTGGACATCGGCGTCGAATTGTCTCTCTACGATGGTAGGGCAAATACAGATAACTAAATATTTCGACATTAAATATAATTCTTTCAGCTAAATGTTCCCAAC
>NW_017105532.1:0-287 GCF_001263275.1 Habropoda laboriosa
TTTACACACGACCTACTTCGTTTGTTATTATTCTAACGACAATATACGACAATTGACACGCAGCGTTCGGGGAATGGTTCCCAACTACGCGGATTTCCCTCTATACAGCAGTCGACGTCTCTACCTACGCGTAGTTCGACAGAACACTGTATACATATATGTACGCATACATATGTTAGACTGCCTGCAAGATCATACTTTTTCCTCTGGCTTTCATAGCGGACGCACAGTTAAGAAATGCAAATTCTGTTAGAGTCTTACTTTTTTATTGTATCCCTGTCGTGACG
>NW_017105533.1:0-5010 GCF_001263275.1 Habropoda laboriosa
TGAGCATACACGAAAGACTCTCTTTCATACTCCAACTTGGTAAATTGCTCACGCCTAAACAAAGATAATTCAGTTAATAAATTTGAAAGCAAAGAGAATTTGATGCGGCGAAGGGTACTTTTTCTATTTTTCTTAATTACATTGAATATAGGGGGTGTTAGTGTTATTACTAGCCAGCGTTCTTTTCGTAAATGTGCCTACATATACGTAAAAAATGAAAGAGGAAAAAGTTTTGCGGTGATTCATAACCAATATTATAGCGTATATCAGCTTTCTATGTTTGTGTCAGTTTTCGAAAAACGAAGGTGACCTTTCATTTTTTATACGGAATGCCGTATATTTTTGTACATGATATAAAAGCGACTATCAGTACAAATTTAACCGATGTAACACAATTACCATCAAAGTTAAACATGATCAGGAATGAAAGAAATAGTTTGAACATTCCGTCATATCGTATTTACAAGTATGTTTTATTGATAAGACTACATAATGCGTTCAATGTAACTGGTATTGTATTGTTACTGACTCTCGGAATATTTATTTACGTTTTCGATAGTACAGACGAAACAATAAGGAACATCTGCCTTGTCACAATTTCGTGTTACAAAGTAATAAGTATAGTATTCAACTTTAAAACTTAATGTTTAATAATACCTTATCGTGATGCCTCATTATGTCATAGGAAACATAGGGAAAAAAGTAAATATGGTACGTATTTATTATGAGTGTAATCGAAATAAAATTTCAAACTGTACATACTATTTCTTTCATGTTATAAGATTTTGTAGGTCATTGTGTTACACATGATTGAATTCGTCTTAACAGTCGGTTATATATTATACAAACAAATATATAACATTCTATTCGAGAAATTAAAGGTTACCTTCGTTTTTCGAAAAATATTATAAATATAAAAAGTTGACGTATGGTATTGTGTTGGTTATGAAACATCTTAAATCTTTTTCCTCTTTCATTTTTATTCTATACTTACCATTTACGAGAAAAACGCTGGCTAGTAATAACAGGAACATCCTGTATAATAGATTGTACGAAGAATGTAAGGGGTATACGTCAAGAAGAATCTCAAGCTTGAAAGAGGTCTAAACTGATCGAGTTAAATTAAGGAGCTGAGTTGAATTCAAACTTAGTTATATTAAGTATTATTAAACACTTGAACTAGACCAGAATAGTTTGAACTTAAATTGTGTTTGAACTGTTTTGAGCTGTATTAAATCTAAATTATTCGTGCAATTAAACTAGATCCATCTAGATTAAATCTGAATTAAATATGGATTAACTTTGAATGGAAACGAGTGGATATATAAGTAGAACTTATATTTAAATAAATATAATTAGATCTAAAGTGCAGGCGTGAACTTATGAAATTTAATTTAGACTAAATGTTATCTTAGTGGAAATCTTAAATCCACATTGCCCTACCTATTTTTATTATTTACTTTAACGTACAATAACTTTCATTTTTTTCCGATTGCAAACCAATTCTTTCACGAGACTTTGCGTTCAGTTCCCGGAATCGAACTTCAGAAATCGATAACTCCCTTCTATTTAAACTTCCGCACACCATCCCCTCATTAATTTCCAAATGAAGAGGCCCATTTAAGGCCATCAAACGGAGATCAGCTCAAGGAACAAAATCAATTTCCCTTAAACTATTCCCATTACCAGACTTTTTTTCTCTTTCTTTCAAAATTGCATCTTCCTCTTGCTTACATAATTCAATCGTAATCACGCATAACTTGGAATAAAGTCTCCTTTAAGATAAAGAATCTGTGGAAACGTAAACTGTTGCCCTCTGCCTGTGCACTTCTAAGAGAAAACTGGAGACGCAAACTAGACCCTTTTGCGAGGGGCCTCGTCTACGCATGAGGCCGTCTGGCGCGTCAGCTGTTTGTAATGGGAAAAACTCACAAGTAACGTGCATGTATGGGGGAGGAATGTGAAAAAGTAGAAGGAAGAGTTTTCCTAATGAATAAGGGTGCGAATGATACATACGGGGTGACAAGGAAATAGGAGGACAAACTTTGGCACCGTATTCTACTGTTCCTAAGGATGAAAAATGGTCATATAAATATGGATCCTAAAACTCTTCTTTTCTGAGATATAGATACTTTTTCCTTATATTGAAAATTCACTAGAATAACTGTCAGACGTAGAATTTCAAGCACTATTATCATTTATTTTGCTAGAAGTAAACAATATGTTAGAGCAAGTTATAATAGTGTTAGTAATAACACTATTACTAGCCTGGAAATACTCAAAAACCGGATTATTGCTGCATGTCAAGAAATTTGAAATACACCAGGAATTTTTGAACGTCTTTAACAGTTTTTGAAACGTCGATGTGAAGCATGTATTGTTGCAGAAGGAAAACATTTTCACCAATTTCTTTAAGTAAATTTTAAACATTTCTGCGATACTCCATTTTAATCGAAAAGTGTTTATATCCTGGAAAGGAAGAGTTTTCGGACCTATACATGTTATACACAGTATGTCTGAAAAGTAACAGAATTCATTATTTTTTAATTTTTCTAATATCGCCATGTTAGGTTTTCTGTAGAAACAGTTTATGGCACGATCGACCGGGAACGGTTATTTTTGAGTTTAGGATTTTCGTTTATTGCTTGCACGGGTCTAATTACATCCTGCGAGGGTCACTAGAATTGCTTTGCTAGATTTTTAGTAATTTGTGTCCCTCGCGCTCAATAGCCTACGAACATACCATATACTGTATGTAACGGTCCGCTTGCCGATTAGTCACCCGCAGGAAATTCCAGATTTTTGGGACTTTCCGTCCACCCCTCGCGACCGTCTCCCGCCTTCCAAGGTGACAACGCGCTAAGGGCACACTGGAAGGGAGGTGAAGATGATACTAGACACGCTGATTGGCAAATGCAATTGTTCACCATTAAATCAGCGTGCCCTAACAAAAATTCCCTCTCACGGACGTCCGAGACGCGACGTCGGAGAGTCAGTCGTCCAGTAGTCGTAGAACGACCACAAGGAGAACCAAGGAGCAACCAGGTCAATCTACAAGTCCCAATCATATTTGGTGGTCCTTCGAATCATTATCTATACGGCACAACATTGTGCAAACACTACAACCTAACCACGATGGCGTTTTTAAGGTTACGTTTACATGTGCAGTTCCATTATTTCACGAGTGATAAAGATACCGGCTGTACGATAAGAGCGTGATCACCAGAACTTAGTAAAAAAAAATTTGTTTGGACTTGAAAAAAGCACACACATATATTTCTTAAGTAGTACTTTAATGCTTTATTGTTAATATGTCGTCCAGTCCCTTTCGTTATCAATAATTGCCTGGCATCTGCGTGACATACTTTCTATTAATTTTGTAGCGTAATTTTGAGGTAATGATTTCCAGATTAATTTAATTTGTCGCATTTGTTGCTTGACGGTCCATACATTCTTTCCATGAAGTTTGAATTTCATCCACGACCAGATATTTTCAATTGGATTAGCATCCGGTGATTATGACGGCCAATCCAATACTACGTTGTTTTCTTCTTTCCATGCGGTACACAGACGACTTCGATGTTTCGGGTCGTTATCTTCTTGTACATAGTATCCACTGATCGTTTTGCGTTGTAAACCACTTTTTGGCAGATGGCAACAAAGCTCTTTTGTAGATTTTAACCATTCTCTTAGCGTTTAAATTATCGGTAAACAAGTGTCAAAGTCGTTATTTTTGGCGTAGTGCCACGTTTGGGTAGGTCATCGACGTTTTTTACCTCCAAATAACGATTCACCCACTTCGTCACAAATGTCTTAGATTTTCTCATATATTTACCAGCCTGTTGACGCGACATTTTCGGTTCTTTCGGATGCGTGTACAGAAACACTGATATCATGAAGGTCAGTTTGTCATGAAGGTCAAATGATAAATGGAAGTATCGCACATAGCATCTTAGACGATGACTCTCTCCCTATTTCCGTCGAAATTTCGCGTCTAACGGGTTCGAAGTAAAAGTCTTGCTCGTACAGACTGTATTACAATTGAAGTGACAGTATCTCAGTACATCTCGTTATGAAAATACTATATAATGGCCGTACCGCGGCCGTACGTGAATTTTTAGCCAAAAAGCAAATAATAGTACTGGCCCATCCTCCATATTCACCCGATTTGGCTTTCTGTGATTATTTCTTATTCCCAAAACTTAAAATTCCCATGAAAGGGACCCGTTATGATGATATTCCAATCATACAATCAGCTGTTACAAGGATACTGAAAGCGATCCCGAAAGCAGATCTTCAGAAATCGATTCATACGTTGGTTAGCCATGCCCAACGTTGTATCAATGCCGAAGGAACTTGCTTTAAATAAAACAAACGACTTTTGTAAATATAATGTAGGAGGTTAATGACCGGAGGTTAATGATCATATAAAAAACCTGCGACACGAATAGGCAAAACAGGAACCGTGATGTGATTGTGCGAATGCGAGGGATGGATGCGAGTTGCGAAGAGAGTGTCAGAGAATGAGAGAGAGCGAACGCGGGTCGCGGAGACCGTACAAATAGCGAAAAAAAATCATAATTATAAAAGTCATAATTATATTTTCTGAAATACTACGAATCTTTAATTACGTTTCTGCACTCTGTTTCCTACAACAACCACTAGTTCAATTAATACATCGTCAATCCCGTTACTTTTCAGACATACTGTGTAAGACCTTTTCTCATCCTTAGGAACAGTAAAATACACCAATTTTGTTAATGCCCGTGGTTGTGGCGATGAATTTTCGAGCTTTGTGGATGTTTGCACGATGTTGTGCCGTCTAGATACTGATTCGAAGGACCACCCAAATGATTGGGACTTGCAAAAACTGATCTTTTTCAATCGCGTGATGTGAGCTGGTTGCTCCTTGGTTCTCCTTGTTCGTGGTGGTTGAACGACTACTCAACGATTCACTCTCCGACGTCGCGTCTCGGACGTCCGTGAGAGGGATTTTTGTTGGGACACGCT